>NC_064922.1:705266809-705569840 GCF_023897955.1 Schistocerca gregaria | reverse complement strand
TGATTTAGCTTATCTAGAAGAATTCCATGATTTACACAGTCAAAGGCCTTTGAGAGATCACAAAAAATACCAATGGGTGATGTCCAGTTATTCAGAGCATTTAATATTTGATCAGTGAAAGCATATATAGCATTTTCTGTTGAAAAGCCATTCTGAAAACCAAACTGTCATTTTGTTAGAACTTTATTTTTACATATATGGGAGGCACTCTTGAATACATTACTTTCTCAAAAATTTTTGATAGAGCTGTCAGAAGAGAGATTGGGCGATAGTTGTTGACATCCGACGTATCCCCCTTTTTATGCAATGGTTTTACAATGGCATATTTCAGTCTATCTGGGAAAACACCCTGCTCCAAAGAGGTATTACATATGTGGCTGAGAATCCTACTTATCTGTGGGGAACAAGCTTTAAGTATCTTGCTGGAAATGCCATCAATTCCGTAAGAGCTTTTACTTTTCAGTGAGTTTATTATTATTTTACTGATTTCAGAGGGAGAGGTTCGTGGAAATACAGTTGTTTCAAACTGCACAGGTATGGCCTCTTCTATTAGAAGCCTTGCCTCTTCTAGTGAAGATCTAGATCCTACTTTCTCCACAACATTTAAAAAAATGATTGTTGAAAATATTTCCAATTTCAGATTGTTTGTTAGTTCACTTGTCATTCAGTTTTATGACACTAAAGTCTTCCTGTGCTCTTGGTTGCCCTGTTTCCCTTTCAATAATATTCCAAACTGCTTTAATTTTATTATCAGAGTTACTGATCTCAGACATGATACACATGCTTCTGGACTTTTTAATAACTTTTCTTAGTACCGCACAATAGTTTTTATAATATTGAACAATTTCGGGGTCAGTACTCCCTCTTGCTGTTAGATACAGTTCTCTTTTACGGTTGCAAGATATTCTTATTCCTTTAGTTAGCCAAGGTTTTTTATATATTTTCTTGCAACTATGTTTCACTGTTCTCTTGGGAAAACAATTTTCAAATACCCTTAAAAATGTATCGTGAAATAAGTTATATTTCAAGTTTGCATCGGGTTCTATATACACTTCATCCCAGTCTAGCTCCATTAGTGTTTCCCTGAAGTTTGCAGTATTTATAGTGTTAATTGAACGCACTGCTTTGAAATTCTGATTTAATATACTGCATGGATCTATGCCATGTACTGTAACTAGCTGCAATGTTGTCTACTCCTGGGGCCTTGTTTCGACTTATGTCTTTCAGTGCTTTGTCAATCCTCTTTCAGTGCTCTGCCATATTCTTCACGCAGTATCATATCTCCCATTTCATCTTCATCTACGTCCTCTTCCATTTCCATAATATTGTCCTCGGGTATAGACCCTCAATATACTCCTTCCACCTTCCTGCTTCCCCTTCTTTGCTTGGAATTGGGTTTCCATCAGAGCTCTTGATATTCACACAAATGGTTCTCTTTCCGTCAAAGGTCTCTTTAATTTTCCTGTAGGCAGTATGTACCTCACCGCTAGTGATATATGCCTCTAAATACTTATATTTGTCCTCTAGCCGCCCCGCTTAGCCATTTGGCACTTCCTGTCGATCTCATTTTTTAGATATTTGTATTCCTCTTGCCTGCTTCATTTGTTGCACTTTTATATTTTCTCCTGTCATGAATTAAAATTCAATATTTTTTCTGATATCCAAGGATTTCTACTAGATCTCGTCTTTTTACATACGTGATCCTCTGCTGCTTTCACTATATCATCTCTCAAAGCTACCTATTCGTCTTCTACTGTATTTTTTTCCCGCTTTCTTGTGAGTCGTTCCGTAACGCTCTCGCTGAAACTCTCTACAACCACTGGTTCTTTCAGTCTATCGAAGTCCCATCTCTTAGATTTACACTTTTTTGCAGATTATTCAGTTTAATCTACAGTTCACAACCAATAGATTGTGGTCAGAGTCCACATCAGCCCCTGGAAATGTCTTACACTTAAAAAGCCGGGTTCCTTAATCTCTGTCTTACCATTATGTAATCTGAAACCTTCCAGTGTCTCCAGGCCTCTTCCATGTATATAGCCTTCTTTCATGATTCTTGAACCACGTGTTAACAATGATCAAATTATGCTCTGTGGAAATTCTACCAGACGGCTTAGTCTTTCTTTCCTTATCCCCATTCCATATTCACCTACTGTATTTCCTTCTCTTCCTTTTCCTAAAAATGCTTCAAATGGCTCTGAGCACTGTGGGACTTAACATATGAGGTCATCAGTCCCCTAGAACTTAGAACTTCGCCCGGTTCCAGATTCACGCGCCTAGAAACGCTCGGCCACACCGGCCGGCTCCTTTTCCTACTAACGAATTCCAATCACCCATGACAATTAAATTTTCGTCTCCTTCAGTACCTGAATAATATCTTTTATCTCATCATACGTTTAATCAATTTCTTCATCATCTGCGGAGCTAGTTTGCATATAAACTTGTCAACTGTGGTGGGCGTGGCCTACGTGTCTGTCTTTGCTACAATAATGCGTTCACTGTGCTGTTTTTAGTAGCTTACCGCTGCTCCTATTTTTTACTCATTATTAAACTTACTCCTGCATTACCCCTATTTGACCTCGTATTTATAACCCTGTATTTGCCTGACCAGAAGTATTTCTCCTCCTGCCACCGAAATTTACTAACTCCCACTATATCTACCTTTAACCTATCCACCTGTCCGTTTCCCTTTTTAAATTTTCTAGCCTACCTGCCCGATTAGGCTATCTGACATTCCACTCTCCTATCTGTAGAACGCCAGTTTTCTGTCTCCTGATAACGACATCCTCCTGAGTAGTCCCCACACGGAGATCTGAATGGGGGACTATTTTATCTCCGAATATTTTTCCCAAGAAGACGCCATCATCATTCCACCATAGAGTAAAGCTGCATGCCCTTGGGAAAAATTATGGCTCTAGTTTCCCCTTGCCTTCAGCCGTTCGCATTACCAGCACGGCAAGGCCATTTTGGTTAATGTTGCAAGTCTACATCGGTCAATCATCCAGACTGTTGCCCCTGCAACTATTGAAAAGGCTGCTGCCCCTCTCCAGTTTTTCTGGCCTCTCAAAAAATACACCTCCGTTGTGGTTGCACCTATAGTACGCCTATCTATATCACTGAGGCATGCAAGCCTCCACACCAACAGCAAGGCTCATGGTTCAAGGGGTGGGGGGGAGGGGAGGGGGTAGTGTGATAAATTCTTGAGTCATGTTCAAGTGTTTGTGATCAGCTCCAGATGGGATTAAAGAAAGTCACATAAAGAATTTGGAGGGGGCTGCTAAATTTTTTCCTGGTGGCTTCCAGCAACACACCACTATTGCGATGATGCTTAGAGAACTCAAATCGAAATCTGTGGAGGGAAGACAACGTTCTTTTCGAGGAACACTGTTGAGAAAATTTGAATGACTGGCATTTGAAGCTGACTGCAGCTACTCTACTGACCCAGGATAACATCTAGCGTAAGGACCATGAAGGTAAGAGAGATTACAGCTGATGAGGAGTGTTACGAGCTGTGCACCACTTGTTAGCAGCAGGCGCAGTGGCTGCACCAGAGACTGAGACGGCGAGGAGTTTTACAATTATTTATTGAACTTTCTTTACAATTTCACCCTCGTCGTCGCTGCCCAGCCCTGTGGATACCATCGCCTGGCTGCTGCTGTGTAGATTCTCCGACAATGCCCGCAACGTGCTCTGCTGATCGCGCCGACGCCTGCGGCATCAGTCCGCGAGGTCCCTTCATGGATGGACCACGCGCCATGGGGCCTGGTTGCGATGAAGTCCGGGCGTCAGTGACCAAGACTGCACTGCGGCCGGTCCTGCTGGAAGTTCTCGCTGTAGTTAGTCAGCCATGGTGCCGACCGAACTCAGGCCGACTTCCAGAGCTGAAGTTGATGTCTGGCGGCGAACGGATGACTCATGCGAGATGGAACAGACTTCCAGAATCGTCACCTACGAAGATTGAACATTCGGACACGGATCACGTCCGTCCTCCGATCCAACCTGCTTCCTAGTGGCTTCTGTATGTTGCTGCCTGTGCTCCGCTATTTGTATCCGGCAGGTGGACGTTTTTTACCCTCGGTGGCAGTATTTTTTATTACTCCCACGGTATATTGCAGCGTAACTTAGCGTGGTCGCCTCACTTCCCCTTACTCAGCACTTACCAGGCTTCGCTCGGCACTCGGTCTGTGTGCGTCCTTGCGTCAGTCTGTTGGTAGACTGCTGCTGTCAGCAAAGCTATCTGTGTGTGCATATCTCGTAACGCCTCGGTCGACAGTATGTCTCAGTTTTGCCATTTTCCACTGTGTGAAGCAACGCTTACTAGATGTGGCCGCAACACTGCCTCCTCCTAAAAATTAATTTCGTCCCAGAATTTACCCTATACGTTAACTCTAGGTCTATCTAGATTCTACTCTTCCCTATGTACATCCATGTTGCCCTGGGTCATGCCCTATTGATAATCCATTCTACAGGAATTTCATGGAGCGGTCTTGCATCAACATACTGAATCCCCCGTTTTAATAAGACATATACCACACCGATAAATACAATAAACAGGGTAATATTATTGGTTGGAATACCAATGGTCATTATGCTACTCCTCCACATGCCTTAATAATTGCTGTATTGAAATTTGACCTTTCTCTGCATCTACTAGTTTATCTATCTTTCGCAATAGTGTAGCATCCAAGTTGTTGTTAATATACGTCAAATTTTCTCCTGGAGCGATGCTGAATGACGCATCTGGCCAGTACAACGTCAGATGAGTATCTGTAACCTTGATGACTCCCGTCACCGTCGCTGAAGCCATCCTCTACTATTTCACAATTTGCCCCATTGATTAGCAAACCACTGTCCTTTAATTCCTCTCCGTGGTTGCTGTCCAATTCCCATTCTCATAACACTTGGCTGATAACCTCTCCGTAGTGAATACTGAATACAACCAATGCCTTCCAAAGCTTCTCAAGCTTAGGCTTCACTATTATTCTCTGACACTCCGAAGCTTCTGCCTCTGCTCTAAATAACTGGGTCTCATATGACCTCTTGTCCATGAAAACAACCGTTGATGGACAAATGGAAACGGACTCCATTAAAAATCTAGTCAACACTAAACTCGACGTGGAAATTAATAAAACCTCATATGACCTGAACTGTACGCCCTTCCCCATGCGCTTCCATCTGACCTGATAAGGATACACTGTGTAACAGTGATACTCTCTCCCCACACTACTTACTGGAAATCTAATCTCTATATACATCCTAACTAGATCCGTTGTTACCTTAATCCTAGACATATGATATAAAATTGACACACTTGCTTCTATTATCGGCACTACGTGCTCTAACCCTTCTGAAAACTCTCACTCTGTCTGCTCCAGACTCCGTCTGAATTTTTCTGGTGACATCTACGTCACACTAACCTGCCCATGCAATGCGTGATGTACTGCTTCTTGCATTTCATCCATCACCAGTCGTGCATCACCAATGCTGTTAACCAGTTCCCACAGCAGTTTACTAAATTTCCCCGTATCTGTGTCGTGTGTATATCCACTAACTTCGCTATGCTTTCTTCACTGTTGTGAATAACTGTTACAGAATTGTTCAAACCCTCAATATCGTCTCTGTCCGTTGCTCCAAAAATTGTTTTCAGCAACTTCCCACCTTCAATCAACCCACCCCTCTTTACTCTCTTTCTCCTACCTGGAATCATGCACACGATTCGGCGCAGTTGTTCCCTTACTTCCTTACATGACCTATCGTAAGCCTTGTACTCTTCTTGTACATCCCGTAATATTGCGTACTTAGATGCAACAGTTTCCACAGTCGATACCACCTCCTGTAGCTGCCGCATCTCATTCCTTACCTGCAGACGAAGCGTCCACTTGTGACTCGTGAGGACCACATCCGGTTGTATCCCGAACCACACCCCATTTCGCAACAAAATATCCTGTACCTGGCCAGCTTGTGTCAGGTGCTGGAGGACTGCGCCCCATACTATCCACTTGTATCCCACGCTGCATCACCTACAGAATGAAGAGAGAAGGAAAAAACTCCCATCACTACTCCTTAATACCAATAAAATAACCCTTTCCGAGCACAAAAATAATGCACACATGATAATTACTGGTAACTGCACATCCCTTGAACGCAATGTATTCTTAATACTCGGTTTACTGTCTACTTCTGGCGCTTCTTTTCGCTTTCTGCCAGAAGGAGAAGTACATGTACACGGATCTACTACCCCCTGGAATTGCTTAACTCTACTAACGTAACCACCATTGTCTTGGTAAGCAATTGTAATTTTACATTGACAGGTGATGTCATTTCCACTACCTGGTACGGTCCCTGGAACTTGTTTGTGAACTTCTTGGTTCTCCCTTTTGGAACGTAAGGATTAGCTAGTAGCACTCATTGGCCTACTTTGTACTGTGTTAACTTCCTCGTTGTACCTCCCATCCGTTCTTGTCGTTCCAACGCTTTCGCGTTAGCCCGCCTAACGGTCTGCCATACTTCCTTAATGGTTTCTGAAAATTGCCTTACATGCTCGCCCTCCGCCCCCCGGCTTGGACGAAGCAATTCAAAAGGTGATGGCATCTTCCGCCCATACACCACTTCGTACGGCGACAATCTCGTCGACATACGTACGTACCTTACTATTATATGCACTGGCTACGAATTGCAAGTACACAACCCAGTCGGTGTGTTAATTATTTACATAGTGACTCAACATCTTAGCGATCGTGCGATGCACTCTCTTCGTTGGTCCGTTTGCTTGCGGATGGAATGGACTATTCCGTAGTTTCTGTACCTTCAGTAACTTACACAGTTGCTTCATCAGATCCGACGTGAAATTAGGACCTTGATCCGAGATTAAGGACTGAGGCATCCCATACCTGAGTAACCAATTATTAACTAAAGCTTGTGGCAACGTGCTTGCTTTCTGATCTGGTAATGCGACCATGACTAAATACCTAGAAAAGTGGTCAATCACTGCTGCAATCCTATTAAATGCGCCAAATACACCAATTCCGATTTTTTTGGAAAGGTCTGTCTGCCTCTGGTAATCTTTGAAGCTGAATCTTTTGATGACTCAAGTCCGCACGCAGTGCGCATGACACACAATTCCTGACGTACTCGTCCACGTCTTGACGTCGTGTCCTCCATCAAAACTTCTCCGCTATCGGCCTATCCGTAGCTCTTCTCCCGCCATGTCCTGAAAGAAAATGGTCATCTGCCTGTTGCAAAACTTCAGATCTTAACGCTGCTGGTACGGCGACGCGCGGGCCGCATTTCGTCGACCTGCAAGGAAACCCGTCCTGTACTAGGAACTGCGGTTGATTTCTGAACAATTGGCAATCACTATCCACAGCTTGTGCCCTTTTCCAATCATCTTTAGTCAAACCTGTTACTTGTAATATTGCCACTTCCTGCTCAATGCGTCAGTATTGGCGTGTTTCACACGTGGCTTGTGTATTACCTCATAATCGACCTCACTGAGGTTCAGCGCCCATCTCAATGACCTACTCGCTGGGTCTTTCAGACCTAATAACCATTTCGGAGCAGAATGATCCGTCATAACCTTAAACCTTCTACCGTACAGATTACATCGAAAGTACGAAATCCCGTATATTACCGCTAACAATTCCTTCTCCGTCGTGGAGTAATTTTGTTCCGCCTTGTTAAGCTGACGAGATGCGAACGCAATCGGATGTTCTTTGCCATCAATTTCTTGCCCAAGTATAACCCCAAGAGCGTGATTAGACACGTTACATTGTAGGATAAACTCCTTCGAAAAGTCTGGAAACTTCAAAACTGGATCTGATGTCAGTATCTGTTTCAGCTCTTGAAATACTTTCTCGCACTCTGACGTCCTCTGGAAGGTGACACCTTTTCTTAACAACTTAGTAAGTAGCCTCGCTATTTCTGCGAACCCCTGAAGGTATTTTTGATAATAACTCGCTAGACCAATATACGATTGCAGTTGTTTAACCGTTTGCGGCACCGGAAAATCTCGTACTGCAGAAGTGAGACGAGGATCTGCCCGTACCCCGTTCTGAAAGATAACATGCCCGAGATAATTTAGTTGTGCTTGCGCAAAATGGCATTTGTCCAAACTTTATGTTAGCCGTGCTGCCTCTAATCTTTTAAACACCTCCTCTAACCCTTCCACATGCTGCTCTATATCTCTTGAAAAAACTATAATCTCATCCAGATACACCATGCATTTTTTTCGGTTTAAACCTGCGAAGGACTCCATCCAACAATCACTGAAATGTTGCTGGAGCGTTTTTTAGTCCAAACGGCATTCTTTTGTACTCGAAGTCACCACAATGCGTCGTAAATACTGTTTTTGTCCTGTTCTCCGGACATACTTCTATCTGGTGATAACCGCTTCGCAAACCTATAGTGGAGAAAATTTACACTGCCCTAGGTTGTCTAAGGTTTCTGTGATATTCGGAACCGGATATACGTCCTCCACTGTCCGTTGATTCAAATGTCTGTAATGGCAACAAAAGTGGAATATTTTTGACCCGTCCGGTGTCTTCTTCAATACCACCCTACTAGACCAAGGACTATTACTGTGCTGAATTATCCCATCTTCCAGTTGTTGCCATATTAATCACTCTACTACTGGTTGTAATTTTTTCGGTAGTCTGTACGGCTTACGATACAACGGAGCGTGATTCCCGTCGGAATACGATTCTGTGTTATAGGTGTAGCAGGCAACGTACCCTGTGCTTCAAACAATGCTTTGTGCATTAGTAATAATGCTTCCATACCCGAACGATCATTTCCTCTCAAATGATTTACCTTGTCACCAAATGCAGACGTGCTGACTGTTTGCTTTACATCGTGGTCTAGCTTCGAACTATCGATGTCCTCTTCATCCATTAACTCTACTATGGCTATTACTAATCCCTTCGGCAGATCGACATCATCCTGCCCGAAGTTATCTAAACTCACCGGAACCATAAACTGCCCGTTTATGTCCGTTAATCGTGATACACTCCTATGAATAAAGCAATGCTTTTTGTCTAAAACCTGATTACTCGGTAGTGGCTCTACCATGAATAACCCCTGTTGCGGCACATCGACATCCACCGGTACCCAGATCAACTTCCCTGTACCTACTCGTACTTTGTCACGCTAAATCATCTTTAATGCACTTGCACGCAGTTAAGTTGGCATCACCTTAGCCGTCGGTGCACATTGCGAATCTCAAACATTTGCAACGGCTGTACCCATTGAGACAAGTTCCCATCGAGTTCCAGCTTATGTTGCGAAAGGTCAATTTTGGCGTAAATACTCAGAAAGTCCAACTCAATTATCGCTGAAAATTCTGTCCCACAGTTGAGAACACCTCCATTTGCTCACGGAAGCACACGTTCCCTATCTTAAAATTGAGCTGTGCTGCCCCTAGTGCATCTAATTTTTATCTCCTAGTGCACGCAATCTGTATCTCGGAGTTCCCAATCCTTTCTTGCCCACGAGGTCCGCACTGACAACTGATACATGCGCTCCAGTATCCACTAAAACTCTTTGCCACTTGTCTTTTATCCAAACTATCAAATTATAATGCACCTCTTCATGCACTCTCTGAGTACCTCTTTTTACTGGGGATGCCTCCCGACGGCAGGAACACTCCCTTTTTAGTTTAACAGTTTTTCACCTGCAGTATCATTAACCTGTTTCTTGGCTTTACACTACCGTGCCTTATGCCCTATTTTCTAACAATTGAAACACTGCGGCTCCCGACACTGTCCCTTAAAATGACCTTGCTTCCCGCAACGGTAACACTCTTTGGAAGACGAAAAAATTTCTTGTCATTGTGATTTATAGTGGCGCTATCCACTTCCTGCAAATGTCTAGCTACGCGCAATGCTGCTGCTAAGTCACTTGGATTTTCCATCCGTATCTGGCGTGAAAAACCCGGCGAGACACCTTACAAAAATGCGTCTAAAGATCTATTCTCAGCTTCTTTCAATAAAGCTTCATTTACACTCGCATCTTGCATTAACTCATACATGTGCGCATTCGTTCACCGAATTCTGTCTGAAAATTCTTCTACCGTTTCACCCGTTTTTTTTTTTTTTTCATCATTCTCCCCAATTTTTCCCTGAAAAATCCGGTACTGTTTTGTTTCCTAAATCTGTGCAATAATCTCTCAGCCAACTCTATGGACGTAGCAGCATTCTTTAACCCTTCGTGGTATGCCACATAAGTCTTGGCATCACCTACTAACCGTAACCTCGCCATTTTCAAAGACATTTCATCCGACCAGCCACACAGTCTAGCCGTACTACGTATGTCACCAATGTAAACATTCACATCCTCTGATGTTTTACCCGAGAAGGAAGGTGTCAAAGAAGCCGCTGAACAATCTGCCACACCGGAAAAGACAGTACCCTTGAATTCTACACTATCGTTTCCCGAGCCTGATTGAGTATTTTGCGACATTGTTGCTCCATCCTCTGCATGTGCTGCTTTTGCAACTTATTTTCTTCAGTCAGTTTCTTAACTTGCTCTGACAAATGCGACTACGGCGTCACTTCTACCGGTTGCACGTGACTCTGGCATTTTCCGTGTGGTATACCTCACCTCACTAAAATAAAATAGTGCTAACCAGAAGCAAGATAATTCCTGGCACGTCTAATGGCAAGCCATATAGACTTACCATACGGTCTGCCATACTTCCTTAATGGTTTCTGAAAATTGCCTTACATGCTCGCCCCGTTACGTGACCATAGAAGCCACACACATCACAAGTGCTTGGTGCAAATTTATCGCAAGGAGCGACGTGACCTGTTAATCCACACACTACAAATTTATATGGCACTAAGTTAACGTGACCATCGTTCTCACAAATCTGCGGTAAGTCTACAGGGCTGCTAGGCATTTCAAATGACACTCTCTCATCCCTTAACGTTACCCTCGATATGTCTAGCTACACAGAAAACATAGAGAGAAGGCAGTTGCTGGACTCACCCTATTCGGGGTTTCTCGTTTGCCTCGCTTGGTGCTAGTCAAAGTCGCGGCGTGGGTACGCCTGACGACGTCTAGTTGTATGTGCGGAACTGGCTAACATGGCAGCCCCAGGAATTTTATGAGATAGCCATTCACCGCCTTGCGTCGTAGTGGGACCAGTGTCTCAACAGCCAGGATCAACACCTCTAACATACATCTACAGGTTTCTGTAATTATGCCTCTGGCCAGTCTTGTAATCGGATACTGTCAGATTCATTATCTATATAATAGCAGTTATCTGACATTTCTCTGAATTTAAAGAAATCTTCATTCGTTTCACTAAGCAATAATTTTGTGCTAGGCTTCCTGTGAATCCTAACGATTTTCAAAAGATGAGAATTTTCTTTGGAGAACAGTGTCTTCAATTAAGGTCCTAGTATGCTTTCTAGGGGCAAACCCAACGTCAGTTCCACTTCTGCGGTACATATGGAGCATAGTTTAATGAACTGGGTGCTTCTAGTCACATATTTATCCAACCAATCACATTTCTGTAAAGGCAGCCCGTGGAATATGCGCTACATTGCCCTTTGGATAACAAGGAGAGGAAGCTGCTTCTTCATCAGGTTCTACGGGTTTCAATATATCTTCCATTAACAAAACAGCCTGCAGCTACCGCAAATATTCACATTCAGTGATTCTTACATAGCTTCTTGCTGGAACAATGAATGAGAAGCACAATATCGTGTATGTTATACCTGTAAAACTTACACGATACTGTGACAATCATTTATTTTTTTCTGAATATCTGCTGACTGTTTGGGGGAAGCTTTGCTTAACATATTCTTTAGTATGCTGAATCGGACGGACGTCAGTCGTATTAGAATAAAAATCTGTTTACTCAATGTTTCCCTTTTTTTGCGAACAGAACTGGGTTGTGTTCTTTTTAAATCTCACTTGCTTGCGGGACTATTCACTGGGAAAGTGGTTTTTGGTAAGTACGGACTAGGAAGGCGCTTGATTCCGCAACATGTTTAAAGCATAAATTTTGAAACAGGTCGCTGCCTGGTGCCTCGTTCACTTACATTGTTTTCCTCTAAATAGCGAACGTTTATGACAAGGACTCCATTAATCTTGATGCATATTTCCATATCTTTAAGGGCTCCGTGAAAAATACTCTCTGAGTACAGACTGAACAACATTAGTCACAGAAAGCATCATTATTGGAATCCTCAACGGATACTAACCGAGTCGGTGACCCTCATTACTAGGCTGTCTATTATCTGTGCTGTCTATTACAGTGCATATCTTTCTGATATATATCCATCCTTGCGAGTACTTCCATAAGTTTATGTTGTTGTGCTCTATTGAACGCTTTTTGATAATAAATAAAATAAAAGCATATATATTAATCCTGATCATAGCAGTCTTGCACTAGAACTCTTAGTGCGACAATTATTTCTCCTGTAAGAAAACTTTTACCCAACGGCCTTGCCGAAGTGGTAACATCGGTTCCCGTCAGATCATCGAAATTACGCGCTGTCGGGCTGGGCTAGCAGCAGGACGGGTGACCATCCGGTGTGCCGAGTGCTGTTGGCTAGTGAACTACACTCAGCCCCCGTGAGGAAAAATTAGGAGCTACTTGAATGAGAAGTAGCAGTGTCTCCGGTCTCGTCAACTAAGGCTCTGGGAGAGCGGTGTGCTGACTACATGCCCCTCCATATCAACATCCAGTGACCCCTGTGGGCTGCGGATGAAACGGCGGCCGGTCGGTCCTTTTCGGAATTCATGGCCTTTTCCTATTGAGTTTAGTTAATAAAACCTTTGCGGAGCCCAAACTATGTCTTACAAGTGGCATTACCACATTTATCATTCATGTAACCTTTGAACTATGATTTTAAGAAATACTTTCAAGGAATGGCTAATAATACTAAAGAGTCTGTTATCTTCACATTTTCTAGTATTCTTATTTTTTGGTAAGGGAATGAAAGCTGATAATAGCCAATGGGCATGGTAAATAACTTGTATCATAACTTCTATCATAACTTTTGTTCAAAGGGTTGTATAAAACTGTCATACCTTCTTCATCAACAAGTTAAATTTTTGTCCAATGGAATTTCATCAAGTCCTATTGCTTTATTGATTTTTGAGTTTCATATAATTTTCTTTATTTCTTTTTCATAAGGGGAGTCTGTTACTTTATTTTCCTAGAAATCTCAGTATTTGATCTATCATTCGAAAGACGTTTCTTAATGTAGGGTTCCAATATCTTTTTAGTACTCTCAAAACCTATTTATCTTTGTTGACTATCAATGATTGGTGTTACCTTCTGTATATTTCAGCGGTTTCTTTTAGCTTCTTGAGTTGAAATCGTTATTTGAAGATTACGAGTTCTCAACTTCTTCACATTAGTGCTGTAACTGCTGAGATTTTGTTACTCTGACCTTTGATCTTACAAGTTTCTGAATATTACTGACATTAATTATATCAGTCTGGGCTCTATGTTTCCGCATTTCATTCATCAATGAAATAAGTTTTCATCTCTACCCTTACAGTTTTCTCGATCAGTCAGAGATTTCGTTGTTTCCACTAATTTACTTTTAATATCCACACCCAGTTCACTTCTCAATTCAAAGTGTTTGAGATTTAGTAATCTCTCTTCATTTGTTGAGCTGTTTCTTTGCCTTTAAGACTTTTCTTTTTTAGACAGTCTGGATATTCTATACAGGATGAGTTACTAACTATTGCCACCAAGAATTACTCCGAAAGTATGATAGGAACTGAAAAGTTAGTGGGACAAAAGTTGAATGCGACAACGAAGGCCATAATATGCGTTGGTTTTTTGTTGCTAGTTGGGGTCACTTTAGAGATATGAAGGTCATTTTTGTTTTCTTAAGTGGGGTGCTATAGTTTGGTACTTATTTTCTGACAGCGGCTATGGAGACGGATCCAATGATGTGTAATATTAAGGTCTTTGAAGGTCAACGAGGGTCACAATGGTGGCATGAAGTTCCATTTACAGAAGCTGTTCGAAGTAATGACTATTGCTATCAATGCAGTGCTGCAATCTTCTTATCACAGATAGAGAGGTATTCCTTATCACATCGGCACTTATCGAAGCACATGCTCTGACAATTCCCTCTCGCCTGTCTTCAAGTGTATTTGGAACGTCTTTATAAACAATGTCTTTTATGAATCCCCACAAGAAACAACCCAGAAGCGCAAGTACGGCGAACAGCCGTCCACGACCCATTTCCTCCACGTACATTCCAACGATTTGAGAACTGTCTCTGCAACTAATTTCTAGCCATCAGCAAAGAACGTGACGTACACCCATCGTGTTGATACCACATTCCGTTCCTTGTTCCTAAAGGTATTTCTTCCCATAACAGACCTAATGTTTCTTGCAGGAATGTGGTGTATTTCCTACGATTAAGATTTCCTTCGATGAAATAGGGGCCTATAATTCTATCCTCTAGAATCCCACACCATAAATTCACCGATCACGGTTTTTGGTGTGCAACTTACCACAGTCAACATGGATTTTCAGTTGCCCAATAATGCATGTTATGCAATTTAACATTACCATGGTTCGTGAATGTAGACTCGTCACTAAATAAAATCAGATTAATAACTTTGTCATTCCTCTGAATCTGAAGTTAAACCAATCGGCAGAATTCAATGCGACGCATACAAACCGTACCAGTTATTTCTTGGTGGAGATTGATATGGTAAGGATGATATTTATGGCGATGCAGAACACGAACAACACTACTCTGGCTCATGCCAGATCCCTTACGATTTGACGCTAACTAACACAAGGATCTCGAACCACATGGAAAGAGTACCAATTTCAGTTTCCTCGTTAGTAACTTTCCTTTGCCGGATGTGCTGCCAATGCGTTAAAGTTCCAATTGTTCTCAATTTATTATATACATATTTAAATGTACGACAAGTAGGGTGAGTACGTTGAGGATATCTTTCAGCGTATACGTCCCTAGCTCTCACTAAATTTCATTGGCATTCTCCGTACATGAGAAGCATATCGACTTGTTCCTCGAAGGACTACAGCAGTCACATTCGCTTGATTCGATGATACGAGTCTTACTGTTCGTATTAGTGTTGCACTGCGTATTGCACGTTACATTGATACACCGTATTCTGCGAATATTTACTCTCTGCACGATATACGACAGAGAATTGTAAGAGCATGTTGTTCGATATGTACATATGTGATATGAAATACCACTCAATTGTTGCACTGCATAGATACCAATGCTCATTACTTCGAACACTTTCTGTAAATGGACGTTCATGTCAACATTGCGACCAACGTTGACCTTCAATGTCCTTACTCTTACACATTACTCGATTCGTCTCGATAGCGCTATCTCAAAATAAGTACCAAACAACAGCATGCCACCTAAAAAACAAAAAGTTGACCTTCATATCTCTAAAGCGACTCCACCTAGCAATCAAAAAACAATGTCATGTTATGGCCCCATTTCTCCCATACAGAATTTTTGCCACAAACTTTTCAGCTACCATCATACTTTCGGAATTATTCTAGGTCAGCATTAGTTAGTGACTCGCTCTGTATAGCTAGATGCTCCAGGGTAGGTGGATGACTGAAGTCCCAGAATGCTTGTTGATTAAAACATCTTGTATGAACTATGTTTCCTTGGCTGTTTAATGGACATTTCCATGCATACTAATATTAAATAGTTTTAGCAAGGAATATAAATTATCTGATTTTATCTGCAATTTTAGTGTCGGATTAGTTTATTTTATGTGTTTGACGTTTTAACCTATAAACAATAAATACCATCAATTTAGAAACGTGACTTCGATACGTGATAGCACACTGCATGCATGTGCTGACCTACCTGTAGGCATTCATGTCGGTCACACTACGTTCCTGAATGACATGAGTGTCAATGGCTTCAGCGACAGCTTTCGATCACTGCCGCTGGCGCCATGGTTCCATCCAAGTCCTTGATAGCCGACAGCACGTGCCAGACAGCCCGATAATTAATGGAGAGGGTGCATTAGGAGCAGATGGTGCTGGACAACGTTTCTGAGACAACCAGCCCACACATATGGAACTAGGAGCCCGTCCCTACAACGAAGATGGAATGGGTTGGACATAAGTTTGCGTGCCCGCATAGGCGTACGACGGCTTCAAAAACATACACATTTTTACAGCAAGTCAATTAACTTTCATGAATTCTGTTCTACACTTAAAGGTCACACAGATACAAGGAACTATTTTTCGGCATACTCAGCAAGTCTATGAAAATAACTGTCAGAACACTCTACCAATCGCTCACTAAATTAATGACAGAAATTTAGTTTTCTTTACGGAGCACTTCGAGGATCGCTATGTGGGCGTTCTCATTGGGGAAAATCATCTTTCCCTTCAGATGTTCTCTTAGCATGTCGAAAATATAGAAGTCACGTGATGCAAGTACTGGACTGTATGTGGCACGATATGAAACCTCCCATGGAGACCCTGAAACAAAGCTTGCGTTTTGCCTGTCTTGTGAAGTCTTACATTACAATCAATAAAGTGTTCCGGGCTATTTCGCCGTGGACACTTGGATTTCACCTTACAAACCGACGTTTCGTCCCCTTCTGAAGAGGACATTTTTTGAATGTCCGACTTACACTCAGGTTCGCTGCTGAGTATAGAGAAATTTCGCTTCGCGACCCTCCACGCAGTGGCGTGACGTCACATGTTTTGAATCCGCGAGCACAAGTCACCGTTGTTGCTCTAATCCCGTGTTAGAAGACTGGTACACATTTTCTTCAGGACCTGATTCCAAATGCCATTAAACTGCTCTCCCTCCTCGTTCCTATTGAAATTCCTGGGATGTTTTACAATCTCTGTGGTCTCTCGGAGAGCCTTTCATGGTGTCCGCTTGTGGCTGCCAATAGTTGAGTCCTGCCGAAGGGAACGTCGTGGTATCCTGGTTGATCTGTCAATCTCTCCTTTTCTGGTATAGCCCTTGTGCTGCTCTAGGCGTTTTCTGGTAGCTATTTTTGTAGCACCCACCAACAACTCCACACAACTACACGGAATCCTATAAATGGCCTCGTTTCCCAGTGTCTGGCGAGCATACTTGACCGATTTTAGGTGATCTTGTATCTTCTGTGTGGGTTTGTACATTACCACGATGTTCCGCCTTTTCAAGATTTTTCCTATGCAGTCAGTCACATCGTTCATGAGTAGCAGGGAAACTTTCTATTTAATCTTCGTTTGAGCATCACCATGATTTCTACGCGGTGGTCTTAACGCTCTTTTCACCTCAACGAACGAATAACCAGTCTTGAGTAATGCATTGGTGATATGTTTTAATTCTGTGTGAAGACGCTCTGGGTCGGATATTTCCCTTGCTCTATCTGTCAACGTTTTTATGATGCCTTGAATCCAGATGTAGGTAACGATCTGTGAGTGTGGGTTTTCGGTAAACCGTGTGGCCCTGGCTACCATATTCTTTCTTGAAAACTAGTACATCACGAAAATTTAATGTTCCCCCTAGCTTCTCCTCCATGCTGAACAAAATCTTCGGACTGCTCCCGTTTAGAAGTTTGTGAAAACGATCCAGTTCCTCCTTGCCATGCCGCCACATAACAAACGTATTATTCACTTAACGGAAACAAGTATATGATTTTCTGTTTGCAGTTTCCAACGTCTGCTCCTCGAATTTTTCTATAAAAAAAAACCGCTATAACTGGGTTTAAGGAGCTCCCCATAGCGACACCGTCCGTCTGTTCATAGATGTCTTCGTTCCATTTGAAATACGTGATTGAGAGGCAATATTTAAATAGTTATGCAACATCGGGAGTGAAATCCGCTTGAGCTGTCACAGCACTTCATTGAGTGGAACAATATTGAATAACGACGTCACATCAAAACCAACTATATCTCCTTCGGCTGTACCACTATGCCGTTTAATTTACTGATGAAATGTGCCGAATTCTTGATGTACGAATCCCAACATTCCACGTATGGTCGAAATAATATCGTCAAGAACGTGGCAGAAGAATAGGTGGGCGAACCAGTAGCACTCACTATAGGCCGTAGAAGGAGATGTTCTTTAACACTTTCGGCTATTCCTAGTCTTGGTACTAGCGCAAATGAATTGAACAGACTTTTCTGAACGCTCTGTTCGATAGAGGACTTGTTAATCAATCCGTAACAGTTCTAAGAACATTGTCAGTGGCGTCTTAATTAGTTTCCTATATGTTTGCTTACCTAATAAGCCGTTAATCCTACTATAATAGTGGTCACGTTCAAAATAACCGTCGCATTTACCAGGTCAGCGCAGAGAATAACAACACTATCGACCTCATTCAGGCATTTTAGGGCATTCCTCTCACCCATAGTTGAATTACTTTTTGGAGTCTTTGCAAGAGACAACACTATTACAGTTTCTGTGCGGATTTCCGCAGCCGTAACCTGGTCCACACTACGGATTCCTTCTTATGCACTGGCTATTATTTCCTCCACGTGCACAACTCGCGGGCTACTGACAAAATTTCCACCCTTGGCAAGCAGAGAATTCTCATCGTCAGATAACGCCGTCCGTGTAAACTGATAACAAGGTGCGAAGCGTCTAAATGGTGGATCGTCTTATTAGGTTGCAAATTATCAAATTTTCTTCAGTGTTAGATTGTTATAATTTCATATAGGAGAACAAAGCCTTTACATAATTCCCTACTTATATAATGTGTGCCATTCCACAACAATTTCAGTGTTGAGCGGTACGAATCGGCGTTAATGGTTGTGCCCTTTTTCATAAACTGTGTAAACACAACTCCTTCGTGGCACAAGAAAACGGTATCCATGACCTTCCCCACTGAGACCACGGCTATATCTTCCTCTGAGGGAGGAGGCGTGTCTCTGTCCATATACGTTCTCTTTGTTCGGAGATGTGAAGTGGCGAAACCATGTCTCACTGTCCTTAATGATACTGATTAAGAAATCATTGGCTTCCTCGGAGTAAATCTCAAGGCAGTTCACAAACACCACAAATCTAATGCCCTTGTACACAGGTGATATGGATTACTGAGCCCGGTGTGTGCACAACATCCTTTGGGGCAGGCGATTTCTGACGACTGAATGAAACTTGCTTATTGAGATGCGCACCTGCTGAGCAATGTCCACGATAACTGCCAACTAATTCCCTGATTGCCAGTACGCTGTAGACTGAGATGGATGTGGATGGTCTCCGTCACCAATCAGCGTCACCTACGTCTGTCCGGCCTTGGTCGAAGAGTTGGCACCATTTCACTACCGCTGGACGAGGCATTGCATTAGGTCAATATACCGGGTGACCAAAATGTCAGTATAAATTTGTAAACAGAATAAATCACGGAATAACGTAGATAGACAGGTACAAATTGACACACTTGCTTCGAATAACAAGGGGTTTTATTAGAACCAACAAAATACAAACGTTCAAAAAATGTCCGACAGATGGCGCTTCATCTGATCAGAATAGCAATAATTAGCATAACAAAGTAAGACAAGGCAAAGATCATGTTCATCACAGGAAATGTTGAATGTGTCCAATATCATTCGTCAACAATAGCTGTAGTCGAGGAGTAATGTTGTGAACAGCACTGTAAACCATGTGAGGCATTGGCGTCGGATGTTGTCTTTCACCATTCATAGAGATGTCGGTCGATCACGATACACTTGCGACTTCAGGTAACCCGAAAGACAATAATCGCACGGACTGAGGTCTGGGCACCTAGGAGGCCAAGAATAACGAAGCTGTTGGCTGAGCACACGGTCATCACCAAACGACGCGCACAATAGATCTTTCACACGTCTAGCAATATGGGGTGGAGCGCCATTCTGCATAGACATCGTACGTTCCAGCAGATGTTTATCAGCCAGGCTGGGGATGATGCTATTGCGTAAGATATCGGCGTACCTCTCACCCGTCACGGTAGCAGTTTTGCTGCCCAGCGCCATCTGTCAGACATTTTGGGAACTTTTTTTTGTTCTAATAAAGCCCCATGTCATTCCAAGCATGTATGTCAATTTTTACCTCTCTATGTACATTATTCAATGGTTTATTAAGTTTTCAAATTTATACAGACTTTTTGATCACCCAGTACTTCTTGACTGTCGCCGTAAATCTGTGTGAAATTTAGACATTTTTCCTAGAAGAATCGTACTGGCTTGAGTACTGCCAGACTGTAGTACGTTTCGAGTTGCCGCTCCATTTTACTCGAACAGTTTGGTGTCCCTACTCTGTTAATAGCAAAATTGTTTCAAATGGTTCTGAACACTATGGGACTTAACTTCTGAGGTCATCAGTTCCCTAAAACTTAGAACTACTTAAACGTAACTAAGAGAGTGCGAGAATACTGAAACTCCCGCCCGATGCCCATGCGGCGTAGCTAAAACAATTTTTGTAGACCAGTGTGAGGTAGTTTCCTGAGTTGATACACGGCAAGGGTCCTGTATCAAATTGTTCATCTCAGCATTTTCTACTATATTGTAGTACGTTGTAAACAACAGGAATGTCTGAATAATACAGAAAAAAATAAGAACGAACATTAAATATTTTCTAGCTTGGAAATCATTCTCAATAGGACATATGTCTATATCATGTTTTTCCTATGCAATCACTAATGTTATCAAGCTTCCTAACTCATCCTGTATACATATATATTCATTTATTTGAAACCATCCTGAGGCAATGGACAGTGTTGTCCTAATCCCCCATTCCGACAATGTTTATGAGAGGTTTCCCTTGTTTACCGAGTGAATGCCTGAACTGGAAATCTTCTAAATTTTCATATTCATTGAAACCGAGCTAATACTTAAAACAAAAATATTTCCATTCGGGATACTTCTGCTCTATAATCTCCCTGTAAGGTAATTTGACTGAAAGAACAATGTTCTGTAGCTTCCCGGCTTGCGCTTACGAATTGGAAATATAAGACATTACAGATTAGCACAGCTTGTCACACACGGCTAAGTATGCAATCAGAGCTCAACTGCAAATGATGCAAATTGTTTTCCAACGCCTGATTCAGAAGGGAAGTGTGAGGGGTGCAGAGGTTTTCCAGGAATCACGGGTGTCCAAATATGCAGACTACATTCCTGAAAATCTAATATCACCAAGTCATATTTTCATTCATTTCTTTTTCTATAGTAAAGTTACTGAAAGGCTATATAGGCCTGTATCGTTAGCGGCCTTTGTAACGGTTATACGAATGATGGTACTGAGATCGAGAAGTGTGTATAACACTTTTATCGAAATTGTTCGTACGAGAACTGGGAACAGGACCCACATAACCAACATATATACTTTCCATAGGCTGATTAACGTTGTCAAAAGACAAAACCCCTGCCGAATATTAATCACTGCTTACAGCACACGTCTTACAGATGAGAAATATTTCCTGTGTTTTCTGATCTTCACTCTGGTCTTGAGAACCCCAAGATGGCGATCTTAAAATGGGAGTTTGATGATAATACTTGAAGACCAGTTTTACAAGATCTTTGGACGACTACCCCGTACGGTTCAACATAAGGCCTTACCTTTTATAAAATATCGCTTAATAGTGCCTCGTTTCTTTATTTTCTTCTTCAGCTAACCAACTCCGCACTGCCACCCTGCTGCCCCTCTATGTGTTTAGAAAGAAGCGAATAACCACTCAGGGTAAAACAGGCAATATTGTCTAATGTGTCCAGCTCCTTAGGTTCACACAGCACCTCATCTGGGATCTAATCTTATCCTGGAAAATTCTACGTAATCCGTCAGCCACAAGGATGTCACTGTCTCGAATATGCCTAAACGTAAACTGAAAGGCTGAAATCCTAGGAAGCCACCTTCCAATATATCCGGTACGCCTAGCACTAGCGAAATCTCAGCTAAGGACATGGTAACAGTTTCTCACACGAAAGGGCGATGGTCCAAATAGACCTAGAACTTTCCAGTAGGGAATAAAACATACGAGACCTCTAGTTCATACACAGAGGGCTTCGCATCAAGGGGCGAGAAGGCTCGCGATGCATAAGCAGTAGGACGCCTGTCCTCCTGTACAAGCACACCCGTGGCCCATGTCTTACATGTGTCTCTCTAAACGACGGACTCCTTACTGAAGCGAGGCATAGCCAGTGAAGACCCACTGGCCACGAAGTTTTCAGTCTTAGGAGTGCCACCTCATGGGAAGCACATCACTCGAGATTCTTCCCCTTTTTCCTGAGATCATTTAGTGATGCGCCATTTGCACAGAATTACAAATAAATTTTTCTGGAAAACAGATCATGTCTAAAAACCGCGCCATTGCAGTCGTATTCTTTGAGGATGGGAATGACTGAATAGTTTTAGTATCGCCCTGATCCATCCTGGCCTCATTATTGGGAACTAAGGGCCCAAAACCGAAATTTCGGGTAGTGCGAATTTCACATTTGATGGAATAACAGTGAACCCAGCCCTGCGAAGACGCTCTATTGTTTCCCTAATATGTTCCTTCCGTTCATAGAAGCTTTCGCTGATCATTACCAGGCCGTCCAGGTAGTGATAAACACTACATAACTTAAAATCCGAAAACATTGCCTAAAAGCCTGGATAGTACTGAAACCGCTGTCGACAGTCCAAATGAAATATTCGTAGAGGCGGTTGTCAGTGGTAAAAACCGTTACAGGTTTCGACTCCTCATCAAGAGGAAACTGATAATAAGCCGATTCAGGTCGAGAGCAGTAAAAATCTTTGCTTTCTGAAACCTTTCAAATCAGATGTCCAGATCGGGTAGCAGTATCAGTTGAAGAGCCATCCTTTTACTAGATGCGTGATAGTTCACCGCAGAACATAAGGCCGCTTGTGCCAAGAGTACCACAACAGTAGGAAAAGACTGTGGCGACCTAGATGACCGAATGACATCCTCTCTAAGCATTTCGTCTATGGTGATTTTCAGTTGATTTATGCGACGTGTATAGAGCTGATATGGAGAAAGTCTTACCGGTATATTGTCAGTTTTGTCTTATATCCTTCACTATAAGTTCGTCCAAACGATTGGACAGAACGTCAGGAAACATTTGGCACAGCCGACTAGACGTTTTGGGAGGTAAGTAACTAAAATCATAATCTTGCTTGCTGCCCACATTCGCCGTAAGCACACTGATTGGCCGTTAGGTTGGCATTTGCGGCCAGTGCTTTCAGAACGTGTAATTATGGGTTTTACTAAATGCGATAGAAAACGTCTGTCTCCTCCAAGCCAGGATTAGAGCCGCTTCATGGCTACGAGTATGGTAAGACCGATAAATTGTGAACAACCTTCATTGTAATGACCTAAGTGACATTTTGAATATACACCTTAACTAAAACTTTCCATAACACTTGCATACTAGCAGAATAAACCACTCTATATGTTTTCGAGTTCTCCAGCGAGATGAGGAACCTTGCATATTACATGAAGGAGGTGCAACGAAGTCCAGGAATCATGAAAGGCACACCCGGGCTATTTATTTACATTCCTACTTACGAATGACACCTGTTAACTGGGCATTGCTGCGACCTTTTTACAAAATGGTTCTCGCAGGGAAGCGCCCTTCCCTTTCTTTCATACTAGACTGTTTCTCTGTTTGCAGGCGGTTCTTCGCCACGTGACCCTTGCTTTGGCATCTATAACACGTTATATCAAATAAATGCGATCGATTGTCGAACGCCTCTTGCTTGTCCAGCTGCTGGTTCCTTATCCCCACTCCCTACATGAGTGCTATCAGCGAAGTGCACAATCTTTCCTTACGAACTTATTTTCTCTAAACCTTAAAAAACTTTCTGATGCTCGCAAAAAGTCATTCTGTACCTGTTATCGGGGCAAATCTGCTCCAGCAGTTTGTCATTAAGCTCTTTTTATTAACCGCCGTCTTCCTCGTGTAGACAGCTAATTTTCACACACTGATCGCCTCAATTAAAGAAAAAGATAGTCTATAACCAACCACCTTATTCACAAAGGTTCTAAACGATCCTTAAACTCCGGCCGTCGTGGCCGAGCGGTTCTAGGCGCCTCAGTCTGGGACCGCGCGACCGCTACGTTCGCTGGTTCGAATCTTGCCTCGGGAATGGATGTGTGTGATGTCCTTAGGTTAGTTAGGTTGAAGTAGTTCTAGGTTCTAGGGGATTGATGATCTAAGAAGTTAAGTCCCATAGTGATCAGAGCCATTTTAATCATTTTTTGATCATTAAACATGCGACATAGACCTTGTAAAATCTGTTGATCACTCAAGCCCAATAACAGTAATTCCGTCAAAAATTAAGTGGCCACCCAAGTTCCTCACAGCACATCACTGCCAACACGCTGTCCTTCGTTAGAAAATCAGCTTAAGTATTAAGCAATTTATTAAACAATCCAGAAAAGTGCACACTCGATTCTTAACCAGTATCGGCATGACACACCAGTCCCTCGTACAAGATACCCCCTCCTCTCACAAGCCTACGGAACAGCTAAATCCCTGCATTCTGCCAAGTATCCCTTTAAGTATCCCTCAAATGTTTACAATGCTTATCTTACAGACTACCGAATCAGCCTCTCGTAGGCAAACAGACTAACGAATCAGCCTCTCAAGCGTCCACTCAGTGGTAAAAAATGCTTCACTCACCTCAGCCATTTTTAGTTGAGGAGGAGGGACACATGTCGATCACCTGCTCCCATCAACCAACGCGTCAGCTTGGCCGTGCTTTCGGAAGTGCACCATCTAATTGTTCGTAAGTAATATCCTCTTTGCATAGCTTCCCGCCGTCAGACACCTCCCTCATAGGCATACTTCCACTGAAATACTAAGAACAACTAGTATTTTCCACAAAATTAAGAAAAATTGCATAAATCAGTTACTATCAGAATAAAATTCAACATACCGGTGCCTACTACCTTGCTTTAACAAAATACCTATCTGCACTCACAACCACGCTCTCGCTTCCATAGGTGTAACAATTTTAAGGGGAGGTGCCACAGGGATGGCGAGGTGTGCGCAACGGTTTGAGCACAAACATTGATTAATTTCCTTAAAAAACTCTTACAGGTATGTTCAGTAATAGGAGCAGCTACCTCCTGAATAGACTTTCACTTTATTAATTCTGAAACCAACAAACTAGAATCATTGCAATGTTATTAGAAAACTGTTTTGAAATTTAGCCATTCGTGTAATAGATATATAAAGAACTTTATAATAATAAAGAAAATAATGTTACGACAATGAATCGTATTAAAGATAAATAGTCTAACCATTAGACCGAATGGGACCTGGAGACTATTAATTGAACAAAGCCGAACTCTGCAACCGATCTGCTGCAGCAAGTGATGATATTCGAAAATACCAAGAGATCCTTAAAATAAGAGATAAAGCTTTCTTAGACTAAGCACTAAATATTGTCCAATGACACCTGCCTACCTTCAATTTCTCATAAATTAGAAGAATGAAAAGTAATACTTTCCCCCCTCGTCAGAATGTCACAGTGGAACTGCTACCTAACCATGCAAGAATAGCTTTATCTGGGTACACAGTGTAATGGTCTCTCACCGAATAGCTAAGCCCAGTCGCCATCGGAACCTGACGCGTAGCCAGATGTGGCCACACCGTCGTCCTCTTTCGAGTGATATCGCGCAGCTCGTCGGTTCACAGGAAAAATTCTTCAAATGTTCAGATCTTTGTAAAATGTTATCGGACTTAACTGCTAAGGTCATCAGTCCCTAAGCTTACACACTACTTAAGCTAAATTATCCCAAGGAAAAACACACACACCCATGCCCGAGGGAGGACTCGAACCTCCGCCGGGACCAGCCGCACAGTCTGTGACTGCAGCACCTTAGACCGTTCGGCTAGAAAAATTCTTCCGTCGGAGGTAATGAAATGCTGCGCGTCCATTCCGTGAAGTGTTCTTCGATGACAAAATAAAATGTACTCTCTTGTTAGTGATTATCATTTCGCCCCACATACTTCAGTTAATCATCGTCATTGATACCTCTCATCATTATCGCCATCCTGAGGATATTTTCGTTCTGTCTTGGCTACTACAAGATAATGCTTGCTTTTTCATTAGATGCGTTTCGCTTCATTAAGATAAAGCATCATCAATAATGTGTAATTAAAGGTATTTGTAATGTCATTTGTTCTTAAGACAGAAAAACTATTCGTTAAAAATATGTTGTTTTATACTTACGGTGATATCCTCTTGGTGTCTAGCCTAAGTCGTAAAATTTCTTCTACTGACATTTATTTGACGTTTTTCTTCGTTAGAAACTGACATTTGTAGTCAAATTTTTAGTCGCTGAGCGAGTAATGTGATAGCAATACGCACATATACAGATGGCGGCAGTATCACTCACACATGGTATAAAATGGCAGTGCAGTGGCAGTGATGTCAGTTGTACTCGGAAGAATCATTTGAAAAGTTCTCTCGTTATTACGTCCTCACGACGATAAGTAACATACTTTCAACACGGAATGGTAGTTGGAGCTAGAAGCATGAGACATCCTGTTTCGCAAGTTGCCAGGGAATTCAATACTCCGAAATCCCCAGTGTGAAGAGTATGCAGAGAATGCCAAAAGTCAGCTATTACCTATCTCCAAGTACATCACAGTGTCCGACGACCGCCGGCCGCGGTGGTCTCGCGGTTCTAGGCGCTCAGTCCGGAACCGGGCGATGCTACGGTCGCAGGTTCGAATCCTGCCTCGGGCATCGGTGTGTGTGATGTCCTTAGGTTAGTTAGGTTTAAGTAGTTCTAAGTTCTAGGGGACTGATAACCACAGATGTTAAGTCCCATAGTGCCCAGAGCCATTTGAACCATTTTTGTTCGACGACCATCACATGACGACCGAGAGCACCAGAGTTTGTGTAGAGTAGTCGGTGCTTTCAGACAACAACACTGCGTGACATAGCCGCAGAAATCCATATGGGACGTAAGGCGAGCGTATCCGTTAGGACAGTGCAGCGAAATGTGACGTTAATGGACTATGGCAACAGATGACGGACGCGAGTGTCTTTGTTAACAGCATGACATCGCGTGCAGAGTCTCTCCTGGGCTCGAAACCATATCCATTGGACTCTAGACAACTGGAAAACCGTGGCCTGGTTAGGTAAGTCCCGATTTCAGTTGGTGAGATCTGATGGTAGTGGTCAAGTGTTGCGCAGACACCATGAAGCCATGGGCCCAAGTTGTCAACAAGGTACCGTGAAAGCAGGTGGGGGCTCCATAAAGGTGTGCACTGTGTCCTCTGGTCCAAATGGACCGATCATTGATTTGATTGGAAGTTGTTATGATCGGCTAGTTGGAGATAATTTGCAGCCATTAATGGACGGCATGTTCCCAGACGTCGGTGGCGTTCTTATGAAAGACAATGCTTCATGTCACCAAACCACAATTGTTCGCGACTGGTTTGAAGAATATTCTTAACTATTCGAATGAATTATTTAGCCAACCAGACATTGTCGAGAGGTCAGTTCGCACATAAAATTTTGCACACAAAACACCTTCGTAATTACATGGAGCGCTAGAGCCAACATGACGCAGTATTTCTGCTGGCGACTGTTCGTTGATGGCATACTACGACAAGCTGCGGCGTTGCGGAGGCCAAAAGGAGGTCCGACACGATATAGGGAGGCATCCCATGAATTTGTCACCACGGTGTATAATCGCCACCTGTTCTTCAATGCAACCAATTGATTGTATTTTAAGATTGTATTTTAAGAATACTTCTTAAACTATATTACAAATTTCATCCATACTCTTTTGATGCAGTTAGTTACACGATACAGTTCGTCGAGCACTTACCGTTGTTAACAAACAACTGCCTCATTACGTCAGCGTCTCAGTCCAAACTAGCATACCATTCCAATTCGTATCAATATTGATCATCGAAGCTAGTTTTCATTTTCCTATTTCGAAGGAATGTTCACTTCACATTAAGTATCCAAACGGACAAATTTCTACTGCCTCACAGTAATTACACAACGAAATTTATAACTCCAGATCGAACCTGTATCTTCTGTACTATACCACAACGTAACTGCTAAAATGTATCATATCTTTTACTTCTAGTGATAGTAGTTCTGTCTTTTATTTATTAGAACCTAAGATGTTGATCGAATTTCAAAACGCGTATGTCATATTCCAATAATTAAATTGTGGTCAACACATCTCGAGGTGTTTAAGTTAATAAGAAAGCACAAAGCAGGATCTAAGTAGACGCGGGCGATTGTCATGGGCTGCTGTGGCGAGACGCTGTCATGGCACATTAAGGTTGAATTACACTAGTAAGTCCGCGTTAGTTGTGCTGCAAGACTGTGCCTATTTTTCTGGTTCGTTAAACAACGTTTGCATTAGCGGTATTAACAGAATTTTCATAAATCTAACGAGCACTTATCTATTTTGAGACAATACGTTTGTTACTTGGTGCGAACCGAAGCTTCAGAAGCTCAGGTTTACATTAGTCCATCCCAACATTATGATATTTGAATTCATCAAATTCTCATTTAGTGAGTTTCTTCCAATATTCTTTGCAGCATATAGAGTTTTTTATGTTTAAGTATTTCACTTGTAGTAATCCACTGTTCTATGTGTTTCTTGGACGGCTGTCGAGGGCGTCTTGTGGCCTTAATTATGATTTAAATACCGTTACACATGTTCTTATTAGAAATCCTACGATTCCACTGTAATGCTTTGCCACTACTTCAGAATTCGAATATCTTTATGGCAGAGCAGCACTTTTCAGACGGTATATACCTCATCTGCCTGCCTTCACCACAGATGGCAGTTTTCCCCTACGGCCTTGCAGTCAAAATAAACACTTTGAAACCACAGTGAGCGGTACAGCTCTCCTGTTTTCTTTGGATATTGTTACAGGCCAGAAGGTAACTCACCGGGGGTAATTCACCAGGCGGTGTTACAGAGGAAACTGTCACTTTAGCGCTTTATACACGAACAGTTTGCTTTGTGTCTTCGAATTTCAGATTTATAAACAGAAAGGTTAGACTAACAGACTGGGTCATTTACACCCACTGCTCGCATCTTGACTAAAATCTGGGTGACTTACATTTATTAATATTACTCTGTGTGCTCTTTACTAATTAGTACCTTCCTAGAACGTTCTAGTGTCTATGAATTTAATACTATTATGTTGTGTAATGTAAGCTACTGCTGTTGTACTCTTGTTCTAACCCTTTAAGAAATTAGTAATCGGATAGCGTTATTGTATCTATCATTTCATTGCTCTAAGCTCTGTGTAGCAGACCGCATGTTATTGAGGCCGTATATCAGGATACACATTTCGATTTAATCCCAAGCCGAAAAGAAAGGTTATCAACTGATACTGCCTGGAACGAAATTCCTGTCGCATCTGCATACACCGTCAGCTGGACCACATACTCTGCAGTCGTTTGACAGCAGAAAAGTGTGGAGTTCCTTTTGTTTCCTTCACATCCTTTGTTGGAAAAATAATGAGTCATATATTAATCAACCAAGACCTCACTGACAGTCAGTTTTATCCACTTCTTTCGTGCTTCAACAAGTGCACTTATCTTCATCCATTTTCTTTCACTCCAGCTATTCACTCCAACTTATTAATGCATTCCCACCAAAGTTACCTCTACGATGGTTACTAACATCATAATCAATCGTATTAACTACAAAGACAGCTGACTATCGCGACTGTAAATCGGAACATTGATCCACGATAAATGGAGTTCCCATCCTTGTGTAACACCAGTGACCTATTCCGCATGTCTTTATACTACCGAAAATACTCCAACTTCTTCGTCACCCGCCAAAATATAAGGGGTGGTTAAAAACTTTCTATTCGAGGGCGGTGCTGCAGCATGTATGAAACGTATTGGGATTCAGATGTGATTATTCAAGCACACCGGACTGTGCGGTTGATCCCGGCGAAGGTTCGAGTCCTCCCTCAGGCATGGGTGTGTGTGTTTGTCCTTACGATAATTTAGGTTAAGTAGTGTGTAAGATTAGGGACTGATGGCCTTAGCAGTTAAGTCCCATAAGATTTCACACACATATGAACATTTTTATACAAGCACTGGCATGTAATGTAAGGGATTAAAGTGGCATTCGCGTCTTTCGACGTGCGAGCGGTAAATGTAAAAGTCGTACAACGGTGATGTTATTACTAATTGCGTGCATGCAGGACAAACGTGCTGTTATTATTTTCTTGGCTGCTAAAGGACTAACACAGGTACACATCCGTTGGAGAATGTAGAATATATATGGGGCAGCATGTCTGTTTACAAACACGTTCTGGAAAACTGCGACAAGGGGTGGTGCTTATTCACGATAACGCTCGTCCCCATATCGCAAATGCCGAAATGCAGAAGTTACGTCAACCTCAAGTGGGAGAAAGCCGAGCACCCGCCCTACAGTTGTGATATGTCCCCATGCGATCATAATGCTTTGGGTTCCTTAAAAAGGTCTTGAAGCTTTGACGATTCCTGTCGAAGTATATACAGCCGGCAGTTACGGACTTCTTCATACAGCAGGACTGTCTTTTACCAAATGGGTGTCTTCAAATTCCTGTGTCTGAGGGATGATTGCCTCAACCCTCATGGCGATTTTATTTGAAAATTGGAGTATTGTCTTCAAAACGAACGACGACTATGAACAATATTATAAATGGAAACTTCCTGGCAGATTAAAACTGTGTGCCGGACCTCGAATCGAACTCGGGACCTTTGCCTTCCGATGGCAAGTGCTCTGCCATCTGAGCTATCCAAGCACGACTCACACCCCAGCCTTAATTCCACCAGTACCTCGTCTGATACCTGCCAAACTTCACAGAAGCTCTCCTGCATACCTAGCAGAACTAGCACTTCTGGAATGGTTCAAAAGGCTCTGAGCACTATGGGACTTTACTTCTTAGGTCATCAGTCCCCTAGAACCTAGAACTACTTAAACCTAACTAACCTAAGGACATCACACACATCCATGCCCGAGGCAGGATTCGAACCTGCAACCGTAGCGGTCGCGCAGTTCCAGACTGTAGCGGCCAGTCCTGAAAGAAAGGATATTGCGGAGACATGGCATAGCCACAGCCTGGGGGATGTTTCCAGAATGAGAGGTTCAGTGAAATTTTGAAGGTAGGAGACGAGGTACTGGCGAAATTAAGGCAGTGAGGGCGGGTCCTGAGTACTGCTTGGGTAGCTCAGTTGGTAGAGCACTTTCCCGCAGAAGGCAAAGGTCCCGAGTCTTGGTCCGGAACACAGTTTTAATCTGCCAGGAAGTTTCATATCAGGGTACAATCCACTGCAGAGTGAAAAACTCATTCTGGAATATTACCCATTAATTTCAATGTATAAATATGTAAGCTATACGTATGTACCAACTGAAGCCCATAAATGTTTGATGAGATTCATGACAGGTGATCTAGGTGGCCAAATGATTCGCCCGAATTGTGCTGAATGTTCTTCAAACTAGTCGAGAACATTTGTGGCCCGGTCACATGACATCGTAGTTCAGAAACATGAAGTACATGAATGGCTGGAAATGGTCTGTAATTTGCCAAACATAAGCATTTCCAGTCAATGATCAGTTTAGTTGAACCAGAGAACACAGTCAATTCCATGTAAAAGAGCCCACGGCATTAGGGAGCCACTGCCACTTGGCTCCATGCCAGTACCAGTCGGGTGTCATATGACCAAGCCACAGTTTTCCTGTAGCCTAAGTTCCAATGGATACGGTCACGAGCCCAGGAGAGGCGCTGCAGGCGATGTCGTGCTGTTAGCAAAGGCACTCCCATCGGTCGTCTGCTGCCATAGCTCATTAACGCCATATTTCACGGAACTTCCCTAAAGAATACTCTCGCCGTAGTCCCCCGACTCTCAGTCGTTATTTCATGGCCGTCGGCGTCTTCACACAGTGGATCTAGGAATACTGCACTCCACAACGATTTTCGAAATGGAATGTCCGATGCGTGTAAATGCAACTAACATTTCGCTTTCAAAGTATTTTAACTCCCGTCGTGTAGGCACATTCTGGTCTGAAAACTTTTCACATGAAACACCTAGCGACAAATGACACCTCTGACAATGTACTGTCCTTTTATACCTGTGGCACGCGATACTACTAATATTTGTATTAGTGTGTATCGCTGTCCCATGACTTTGGCATTTCACTGTACACTGATGTTAAAAATCAAAGCGTTTTTGGGCAACATGTAAAATATTAGCAAAAGAGATCAGAGGGAGGTAAGCAAGTATGTTTGTCTCAGTTTATTGCGATTGTACAAGGGGAAGTTTTTAAAGACGTTATGCATGGTTTTTGAGACGCAAATAGTGGTACTGAGTGTGCTGTGTCTTTAAATGCCCGTCCGCCACATTATCACCAGTATCTACATTCGGTAGCTCTCACAGGTGGCCGTGCTGGGTAGCCGCCCGATCAAGGGCGCCTTGTCACGGTCCGTGCGGCTCCCCTCGTCGGAGGTTTGAGTCCTCTCTCGGGCATGAGTGTGTGTATTGTCCATAGTTCAAGTTAGTTTAAATTATATTAAGTAGTGTGTATGCTTAGGGACCGATGACGTAAGTAGTTTGGGCCCGTAAGACCTTACTACAAATTTCCATTTTCTCGGAGACGTCAACAAGGAACAGTTGCTACGAATCAGTTCTGGGGCTGAAATAGATTCAAGGAGGCTTAAATAAGCGGTGCTGGATAGCATAGGAGATTACAAAGAAATGTTCGGAAATTAAATCACAGAAGCAAGTCTTTTATTAATGTAGTGTAGTACTTCCTTCATTCATGAAACTGTATGTTTAATAATTGTATGTCCCTCATACCGGACATTTAAATGTTTTGTGATTAGTCATTGAAGTTAAATTATCTGTAACACTTCTGTGACATATCCCACAGCCCTATGGACCATTTCATTTGGGATCTGTGGAATGTACATGAGCATATATAATGTTCTTCTCTATAAGTATTTATTGTGTACTAGCAGAGAGACGCCGGGTCGGCAGGATATTTACTTATGGCTTGGCGTCCATGCCGATACGGTGCAGAATCTGACCATGGGCTTAGTGTTGATAGGGTTGCATCTCGTTAACCATGTACGGTACAATGCTATAAATTTGCAGTTACAGCAGTATTATAAATGCATACCGTGCCCAAATTGAGCATTGAATACAGTTATTAGTATGTTGTTGTTGTTGTCTTCAGTCCTGAGACTGGTTTGATGCAGCTCTCCATGCTACTCTATCCTGTGCAAGCTGCTTCATCTCCCAGTACCTACTGCAACCTACATCCTTCTGAATCTGCTTAGTGTACTCATCTCTCGGTCTCCCTCTACGATTTTTACCCTCCACGCTGCCCTCCAATGCTAAATTTGTGATCCCTTGATGCCTCAAAACATGTCCTACCAACCGATCCCTTCTTCTAGTCAAGTTGTGCCACAAACTTCTCTTCTCCCCAATCCTATTCAATACCTCCTCATTAGTTACGTGATCTATCCACCTTATCTTCAGTATTCTTCTGTAGCACCACATTTCAAAAGCTTCTATTCTCTTCTTGTCCAAACTAGTTATCGTCCATGTTTCACTTCCATACATGGCTACACTCCAAACGAATACTTTCAGAAACGACTTCCTGATACATAAATCTATATTCGATGTTAACAAATTTCTCTTCTTCAGAAACGCTTTCCTTGCCATTGCCAGTCTACATTTTATATCCTCTCTACTTCGGCCATCATCAGTTATTTTACTTCCTAAATAGCAAAACTCCTTTACTACTTTAAGTGTCTCATTTCCTAATCTAATTCCCTCAGCATCACCCGATTTAATTTGACTACAATCCATTATCCTCGTTTTGCTTTTGTTAATGTTCATCTTATATCCTCCTTTCAAGACACTGTCCATTCCGTTCAACTGCTCTTCCAAGTCCTTTGCCGTCTCTGACAGAATTACAATGTCATCGGCGAACCTCAAAGTTTTTACTTCGTCTCCATGAATTTTAATACCTACTCCAAATTTTTCTTTTGTTTCCTTTACTGCTTGCTCAATATACAGATTGAATAACATCGGGGAGAGGCTACAACCCTGTCTCACTCCTTTCCCAACCACTGCTTCCCTTTCATGCCCCTCGACTCTTATGACTGCCATCTGGTTTCTGTACAAATTGTAAATAGCCTTTCGCTCCCTGTATTTTACCCCTGCCCCCTTTAGAATTTGAAAAAGAGTATTCCAGTCAACATTGTCAAAAGCTTTCTCTAAGTCTACAAATGCTAGAAACGTAGGTTTGCCTTTTCTTAATCTTTCTTCTAAGATAAGTCGTAAGGTCAGTATTGCCTCACGTGTTCCAACATTTCGACGGAATCCAAACTGATCCTCCCCGAGGTCTGCATCTACCAGCTTTTCCATTCGTCTGTAAAGAATTCGCGTTAGTATTTTGCAGCCGTGGCTTATTAAACTGATAGTTCGGTAATTTTCACATCTGTCAGCACCTGCTTTCTTTGGGATTGGAATTATTATATTCTTCTTGAAGTCTGAGGGTATTTCACCTGTCTCATACATCTTGCTCACCAGCTGGTAGAGTTTTCTCAGGACTGGTTGTCCCAAGGCCGTCAGTAGTTCTAATGGAATGTTGTCTACTCCGGGGGCCTTGTTTCGACTCAGGTCTTTCAGTGCTCTGTCAAACTCTTCACGCAGTATCGTATCTCCCATTTCGTCTTCATCTACATCCTCTTCCATTTCCATAATATTGTCCTCAAGTACATCACCCTTGTATAAACCTTCTATATACTCCTTCCACCTTTCTGCCTTCCCTTCTTTGCTTAGAACTGGGCTGCCATCTGAGCTCTTGATATTCATACACTTGGATCTCTTCTCTCCAAAGGTCTCTTTGATTTTCCTGTAGGCAGTATCTATCTTACCCCTAGTGAGATAAGCTTCTACATCCTTACATTTGTCCTCTAGCCATCCCTGTTTAGCCCTTTTGCACTTCCTGTCGATCTCATTTTTGAGACGTTTGTATTCCTTTTTGCCTGCTTCATTTACTGCATTTTTATATTTTCTCCTTTCATCAATTAAATTCAATATTTCTTCTGTTACCCAAGGATTTCTAGCAGCCCTCGTCTTTGTACCTACTTTATCCTCTGCTGCCTTCACTACTACATCCCTCAGAGCTACCCATTCTTCTTCTACTGTATTTCTTTCCCGTATTCCTGTCAATTGTTCCCTTATGCTCTCCCTGAAACTCTGTACAACCTCTGGTTCTTTCAGTTTATCCAGGTCCCATCTCCTTAATTTCCCATATTTTTGCAGTTTCTTCAGTTTTAATCTACAGGTCATAACCAATAGATTGTGGTCAGAGTCCACATCTGCCCCTGGAAATGTCTTACAACTTAAAACCTGGTTCCTAAATCTCTGTCTTACCATTATATAATCTATCTGATACCTTTTAGTATCTCCAGGGTTCTTCCACGTATACAACCTTCTTTCATGATTCTTAAACCAAGTGTTAGCTATGATTAAGCTGTGCTCTGTGCAAAATTCTACTAGGCGGCTTCCTCTTTCATTTCTTAGCCCCAATCCATATTCACCTACTATGTTTCCTTCTCTCCCTTTTCCTACACTCGAATTCCAGTCACCCATTACTATTAAATTTTCGTCTCCCTTCACTATCTGAATAATAGTTATTAGTAAAGAAGCAATAAATTATAACGTGATGTCTCATGCGGTGGTTTGACTGAATGAACAGCGGAAAAGTAAGCTCCTGGAAATGGAAAAAAGAACACATTGACACCGGTGTGTCTGACCCACCATACTTGCTCCGGACACTGCGAGAGGGCTGTACAAGCAATGACCACACGCACGGCACAGCGGACACACCAGGAACCGCGGTGTTGGCCGTCGAATGGCGCTAGCTGCGCAGCATTTGTGCACCGCCGCCGTCAGTGTCAGCCAGTTTGCCGTGGCATACGGAGCTCCATCGCAGTCTTTAACACTGGTAGTATGACGCGACAGCGTGGACGTGAACCGTATGTGCAGTTGACGGACTTTCAGCGAGGGCGTATAGTGGCCATGCGGGAGGCCGGGTGGACGTACCGCCGAATTGCTCAACACGTGGGGCGTGAGGTCTCCACAGTACATCGATGTTGTCGCCACTGGTCGGCGGAAGGTGCACGTGCCCGTCGACCTGGGACCGGACCGCAGCGACGCACGGATGCACGCCAAGACCGTAGGATCCTACGCAGTGCCGTAGGGGACAGCACCGCCACTTCCCAGCAAATTTGGGACACTGTTGCTCCTGGGGTATCGGTGAGGACCATTCGCACCCGTCTCCATGAAGCTGGGCTACGGTCCCGCACACCGTTAGGCCGTCTTCCACTCACGCCCCAACATCGTGCAGCCCGCCTCCAGTGGTGTCGCGACAGGCGTGAATGGAGGGACGAATGGAGACGTGTCGTCTTCAGCGATGAGAGTCGCTTCTGCCTTGGTGCCAATGATGGTCGTATGCGTGTTTGGCACCGTGCAGGTGAGCGCCACAATCAGGACTGCATACGACCGAGGTACACAGGGCCAACACCCAGCATCATGGTAAGGGGAGCGATCTCCTACGCTAGCCGTACACCTCTGGTGATCGTCGAGGGGACACTGAATAGTGCACGGTACATCCAAACCGTCATCGAACCCATCGTTCTACCATTCCTAGACCGGCAAGGGAACTTGCTGTTCCAACAGGCCAATGCACGTCCGCATGTATCCCGTGCCACCCAACGTGCTCTAGAAGGTGTAAGTCAACTACCCTGGCCAGCAAGATCTCCGGATCTGTCCCCCATTGAGCATGTTTGGGACTGGATGAAGCGTCGTCTCACGCGGTTTGCACGTCCGGCACGAACGCTGGTCCAACTGAGGCGCCAGGTGGAAATGGCATGGCAAGCCGTTCCACAGGACTACATCCAGCATCTCTACGATCGTCTCCATGGGAGAATAGCAGCCTGCATTGCTGCGAAAGGTGGATATACACTGTACTAGTGCCGACATTGTGCATGCTCTGTTGCCTGTGTCTATGTGCTGTGGTTCTGTCAGTGTGATCATGTGATGTATCTGACCCCAGGAATGTGTCAATAACGTTTCCCCTTCCTGGGACAATGAATTCACAGTGTTCTTATTTCAATTTCCAGGACTGTAGTAAAGCTATAAACGTATTTCTTTTCGTCATTCTTTAGCGTTTGCCAGTCACAAACAAAAATCATTAAGGTTTGAAATTCTGTGTCAAGTTAATTTCAAGTCACTAAGTGCTGTCATTCTCAAGCACTAACTGAGTAAAGTCCGGCAATCACACTTCGCTTATTTTTCGCTCCAACACCCCACCCCTTTTATGGGTAGGTAGTTCTTACCCCCACATCGATTGTTGCCTGACATTGAGGTATTGTATACCACGTTTGGTTGAAACAGGTGATCTGGTTGAGGAGGAAATGTGAAACACACCCACAGACACACACACACACACACACACACAGGTATACAGGGACCCATTTTTATAATATGTATGTGTTCCTGTTTTATGACATATTCTACATGCTGAAGGATTTCTCCACTATGAGTATATTGGAACAAACTAATGTGATTTAACTGAATGTGATATCTCTCCATAAACTCAGATTATTCTGTAAATATCAACAAAGCTTAAATAAAGTGGAAGAAATTCAATAAGGAACACCTACTTTCGATTTCTCGTCCGTTAATACGTCTAACGCGAGTCTATATTCCAATCACCGATCTCCAGTGTCTTGCTCGAGCGTTGCCTTTTTCTACCCTACAGACTATCTTCTTTGTGTCTGCTAGCACGCGCCGCACAGGCAAGCTTACCCCCTGGGACACTGGCTTGTACGTGATGACGGCGCTCTGCACGGGCTGCACCAAGACGGTGACGCACGTTGCAGTTGTCGCCGCTGCTGTGAATTCCAATGCGAGTCGCTGCCGCTCACGTCGTTGCCGCTACCAGAGCTGGTGCAAGTACCTTGGAGAATACCCCTTTACGAACCCACAGAGGAGGTAGGACAGCAAAGAGAGAAGGAGTCCTGTGTGTCTTGGTCTGAGAGGGTGGTTGAGTGATGACACGCCTCACGGCAGTCTGCAAGTAAAACTACTCTAAGCGAGACACACTGTCATGCTCGGCGAACGGGCGTTGGTGTAAAAGTGTTCTCTTCACGAATGGTTCTATGGAGAAACAACTCATCTAGTCGTACCATACATAAATACGTATCCTGCGCTCACAAACCGTACAGACCACCTGTTTCTCCAACAAACTGACTCTATTCCTTTCTCTTTTATGCTCGGTTCCTCCTGGTGACTTCATTCACTAGGACTGCTAGGTCCTTCGGCAGTCATCCATATCGCGTCGTCCTATGGCGTGTCTGGTGTTTGGTCTCCCTTCAAGTGCCTTCTTCACTTGTCTTTCTTCTAGCGTGCGGGCTAGATGGTCTGCTCACTGTGTTCTTTTCTTCTTCAGCTTCTAAAGTGTTTTTGATTTTTGCATCGAGGGTTTTTTTTTCTTCGTTCATCGTCATCTAAGATTGGTCCCCAAATGTACCTCACTACTCTTCAAAAAATATGTCTGTGTGTACAAATGTGTGTGAATTACTAAGGGACCAAACTGCTAGCGTCATCGGTCCCTAGACTTACACACAACTTAAACTAACTTATGCCAAGAACAACACACACACCCATGCCCGAGGGAGCATTCGAAACTCCGGCGGGAGGGGCCGCGCAATAAGTGACCTGGAGCCTCTAACCACGCAGTCACTCTTCGCAGCCTCACTACTCTCTTCAAAAAATTAATAGTTCCTCCTTTCCTCCTTCAGCCGTGCTCCAAGTATCTGAATAGTACACTGCCGCGATATCATTGTGTCATATATTCTCTGATGTTTCCCTGAGGGAAACATGCATTTAATTCCCACTGATATACTGACCTTGATGTCCATTTCAATGATGTTAGCGAACTAGCAGTCTAGTTAAAAGTTGATTAACTCTCTACAGTAACTTGATTTCCTAGGATGAATAGGATGTGTGACTGCTGTGTACGGACGCCGGAGGAGCTGGCCACTGTTCGCAAACAGGAGAACGTATTTATGGCCGCGGTCAGCCGTCTTCAGGCTGCTGCCTCGGAGTGTATCGGCAGTGGGGAGTCTGGTGCGTCGCATGGTACACTCCAGGTGTTACATGCGTCACCCACTGTCCCTGCTGTCGAAAACCTTCGCGGGTACCGGCCGCCGTTGGGCCACTCTCTCCCCAACGGAAATGGTGGGTTCAAGGGGCGTTCGCGGCGCACGAGGAGGAAGGTCAATATGGAGGGTGGCCGTGTGGCATCGCCCGATCTGCCTGTGAGTGGTCATGTGGCCGCTCCTTCAGCAAGGTCCGAGCAGGCACACGGGGGGAGGGGTTTATGAGTTATTGGGAGCTCCAACGTTAGGCGGATGATGGAGCCACTCAGGAAATAGCGGAAAGATGGGGGAAGAAGGCCAGTGTTCACTCAGTCTGCTTGCCGGGGGGTCTCATCCGAGATGTGGAGGAGGCCCTACCGGCGGCGATAGAGAGCACTGGGTGCACCCGACTGCCAATTGTTGCTCATGTCGGCACCAATGACTCCTGCCGTCAGGGTTCAGAGGTCATCCTCAGTTCGTACAGGCGGTTGGCGGAACTGGTGAAGGCGGAAAGCTTCGCTCGCGGGGTGGAATCAGAGATAACTATTTGCAGTATCGTTCCCAGAACCGATCGCGGTCCTCTGGTTTGGAGCCGAGGAGAAGGCTTAAACCAGAGGCTTAGACGATCGGGGGTGCAAATTTCTCGACCTCCGCTATCAGGTGGAGAAACGTAGGGCCCCTGAATAGGTCAGGCGTGCACTACACTCCGGAAGCGGCTACGAGGGTAGCGGAGTACGTGTGGAGTGCACATGCGGGTTTTTTAGGTTAGAGAATTCCCTCCCTAGGCCCGACAAGACGCCTCCTGAGACGCGGCACGGCAGGAGTAGGCAAGATGCAACAGGGAATAACAATATTAATGTGCTAATAGTAAACTGCAGGAGCGTCTACAGAAAGGTCCCAGAACTGCTCTCATTAATAAAGGGTAACAATGCCCACGTGGTACTAGGGACCTGATGTAAACAGTAATGAAAATCTAATCTCAGATTGGAATGTACACCGCAGATTCAGGCTGAACAGTGAAGGGGCAGGCGTCTGTATAGCGATAAGAAGTGCAATAGTATCGAAGGAAATTGGCGGAGATCCGAAATGTGAAATAATTTGGGTGAAGGTCACGGTTAAAGCAGGCTCAAACATGGTAATTGGATATCTCTATAGGCCCCCTCGCTCAACAGCTGTTGTGGCTGAGCACCTGAAGGATAATTTGGAAAACATTTCGAGTAGGTTTCCCTACCATGTTATAGTTCTGGGTGGAGATTTTAATTTGCCCGATATAGACTGGGAGTGTGAAACGTTCATAACGTGTGGAAGGGACAAAGAATCCAGTGATTTTTTAAGTGCTTTATCTGAAAACTACCTAGAGCAGTTAAACAGAGGACCAGCTCGTGGCGATAATACATTTGACTTTCCGGTGACACAGACCCGAACTATTTGAAACAATTACCGCAGGACAGCGAATCAGGGATCATAAAGCGGTTACTACATCGATGTTTTCTGCCGTACATAGAAATATTAAAGAAGGTAGGAAGATTTTTCTGGTTACCAAAAGTGACCAAAAGCAAATTTCAGAGTACCCTTCGGCTCAACATAAAAGTTTTGTTATAAGTGCAGATAGTGTTGAGGATCAGTGGACAAAATTCAAAACCATCGCACAATGTGCGTTAGATGAGTATGTGCCAAGTAAGATCGTAGGAGATTGAAAAGAGCCACCGTGGTACAACAACCGAGTTAGAAAACTGCTGCGGAAGCAAAGGGAACTTCACAGCAAACATAAACATAGCCAAATCCCTGCAGACAAACAAAAATTACTTGAAGCGAAATGTAATGTGAGGAGGGCTATGCGAGAGGCGCTCAATGAATTCGAAAGTAAAGTTCTATGTACTCTCTTGGCAGAAAATAGTAAGAAATTTTGGTCTTGTGTCAAAGCAGTAGGTGGATCAAAACTAAATGTCCAGACACTCTGTGACGAAAATGGTACTGAAACAGAAAATGACAGACTAAAGGCAAAAATACTACATTTCTTTTTCCAAAACTGTTTCACAGAGGAAGACTGCACTGTAGTTCTTTCTCTAGATTGTCGCACATATGACAAAATGGTAGATATCGAAACAGACGACAGAGGGATGGAGAAAAATTAAAGTCGCTCAAAAGAGGAAAGGCCGCTGGACCTGACGGGATACCAGTTCTATTTTACACGGAGTACGCGAAGGAACTTGCCCCCCTTCTTGCAGCGATGTACCGTTGGTCTCTAGAAGAGCGTAGCGTCCCAAAGGATTGGAAAAGGGCACAGTTCATCCCCGTTTTCAAGAAGGGACGTCGAACAGATGTGCAGAACTATAGATTTATGTCTCCAACGTCGATCAGTTGTAGAATTTTGGAACACGTATTATGTTCGAGTATAATGACTTTTCTGGAAACTAGAAACCTACTCTGTATTAATCAGCATGGGTTTCGAAAATGACGATCGTGTGACACCCAGTTCGGGTTATTCGTCCACAAGACTCAGATGGCCATAGACACGGGTTCACAGGTAGATGCCGTATTTCTTGACTTCCGCAAGGCATTCTATACAGTTCCCCACAGTCGTTTAATGAACAAAGTAAGATCATATGTACTATCAGACCAATTGTGTGGTTGCATTGAAGAGTTCCTAGATAACAGAACGCAGCATGTCATTTTCAATGGAGAGAAGTCTTCCGAAATAACAGTGATTTCATGTGTGCCGCAGGGGCGTGTCGTAGGACCGTTGCTATTCACAATATACTTAATGACCTTGTGGCTGACATCGGAAGTTCAGTGAGGCTTTTTGCGGATGATGCTGTGGTATGTCGAGAGGTTGTAAAAATGGAAAATTATACTGAAATGCAGGAGGATCTGCAGCGAATTGACGCATGGTGCAGGGAATGGCAATTGAATCTCAGTGTAGTGTAATGTGCTGCGAATACATAGAAAGAAAGATCCCATATCATTTAGCTACAAAATAGCAGGTCAGCAACTGGAAGCAGTTAATTCTATAAATTATCTGGGAGGACGCATTAAGAGTGATTTAAAATGATCATATAAAGTTGATCGTCGGTAAAGAAGATGCCAGATTAAGTTTCATTGGAAGAATCCTAAGGAAATGCAATCCGAAAATAAAGGAAATAGGTTACGGTACACTTGTTCGCCCACTGCTTGAATACTGCTCAGTATATTGCTCCCTCTTACGTATATCTCACGAAGAGACCATGAGGATAAAATCAGGAGATTGGAGCCCACACAGAGGCATACCGACAATCCTTCTTTTCACGAACGATACGAGACTGGAATAGAAGGGAGAACCGATAGAGGTACTTAAGGTACCCTCCGCCACACACCGTCAGGTGGCTTGCGGAGTATGGCTGTAGATGTAGATGCAGATGTTATTGCTGGTGAATGAGGATACCTAGCATTTAGCTGATGAACTCTCTTGAATCTGATGCCATATATATAAAGAAATTCTTGCTACTATTGTCTTCTTTCTTATTTCAGGAACCCTGTTTTGTCTTGATTCTACTTAGCCTATCCTTCTGCGCGTGTGTTCCATTTCACGGAAGATTTTTGTCAACTCACAATTTGATTCACTCAGCAGTACTATATTATCTGCACATGCGAGGTTATTGAAGCTACCGTCCATCTGCATTCCAGCCCATTTCTGATGCCAGCATTCATTAAGATGACACTGAACAGAATATATGAAAGTGTATCACCTTGTTTGGGTATGTTCTCACATGTGTTCTGTTTAATGACAGTTTAGAGATGGTAATAAGGGAATGTAGGTAACAGGAATGGGCTAGAGTACAAATGGATGGTAATTTCAAATGTCTTGCATAAGCAAATGTTACTGCTAAGCTAATCAAACCACATGTGTCTGATTTTCTGTAGATTCTCAGACATGTACATTAAGAGATGTATTTGAGGCTAAGTAATTTGTTGACATCAAGTATATGGCACGGAAGTCTCAGTTTCGTAATGTATTATTTACGCGATTGCGTTACCCCAAGGGTCAAAACATTTTGCGGCTGGGTGAAGCGTTTGTACGCCCCGATGTATAATCAGAAATGCTTTGCTATCATGATGTTCTTTGTTTTGTACGGTTTATTGATCACATAAATTCGTTTACAAATGGTTAAAATTTGTAACGACTGTGTACGGTTATTGCCTTAAGTTAAGAAATTGGAGATGGAGATTAAACTTGGCGGCAATTCTTTATAAGCACGTAATAAAACTGAAATTATATTCGCTAACATTCAAACAGTCAGCAGCAGAGCACTGGAGGATCACTAATCAATAATCTGTAACAAAGCAACTGCCGTAGGCATATCAAAAGATAGAAAACACGGTCTGTTAAATCATCTTTCGGTCATGCATCCGGGACTACTATTTCCTCTTGTTTCAATAATATGATTTGTTTTTCTCGACTAATTTACTAAAGAATATTTGTTTTTGTTGACTGTAGCGAAGTCTGCATGTTTGCCAAAAGTCATTTCGGAAAAGAATTTCTCAGCCATGCCTATATGTTGGAAAAAGAGTTAATTAAAATTAGTGTGCTGATCTGTTGGTTAGCATGAGACCTAATGGTAACACTTCGCAGAAGAAACAACAAACAAAACACTGCAAAACACACACACGCCTCACCATCTGTAGTGTTCATACCACAAGAGTGCACTATACAGCTACAAATAATATTCTCACGTACAGTGTGACCATAACAACTTACCGAATGAAACTAAATTGAAGTAAAACATCCTTTATTCGTTTCGCTTATCCCAAGAAGCTTCACATCCGACTAAATAAATCCCTGAAATCGTCCTATGGCTACCGTTCCCTTTATGTCTGACTGAGACGAGGAAGATAGTACACTCATGCACTCACATTCGCTCTTACGAAAGAATGAGTACGAATAAATATATTCACATACGTAAATATACAAACGCTAGAGGAATCCACTGAAATGATGATTGCTGAAAAGCTAACTGTTTGCAATATTAAATAGATACTTGATCGAATATGTCAATTATCTTTGATGTAGATGTTCTGCAACGAGAAAGTGAATAGAAATGCTTTACTGATTTGACTTTGTAGTTCAATGTTGCGTGAGACATTATGATCGAACGTAATAGTAAAATGTTGACTTGGGTAAATATCCTTTGTGTGGGGATGTAGTTTGTTAAAGCAGTATTCAAGTGATGGTTAATACACTGGAAGACTACATTTCTGAATAAAATCTGAGAACAAGATTACATTGTTTTACATCGTACACAGATTCTAACGTTTACGCAGTTGTGATTAAGGTGTATGAGCACAAATTAAAGTTGAGAGAGACATATAGCAGTTGTTTTTAATATAATTGATATGCCATGAAATACTGTTAATCACTCATTAAAACGATGTTAACACTGTACATTGTCTTTATGCACTTTCATTTAATAGTTTGACGAAAATCTGTTTTCTTACGGTGCAGCAACAAAGATGGCAGCTGTATTGCTGTGTTGTACTCTCTCCATTGCGGATATCGCTCGCCTTGTGGCGGACAGCACCGAGATGCACTCTTTGCTGCTACTGCAAAGCTGTTGTTTTTTGAAGACCGCTGAACCGGACAAAGATGGCAGTGGCTATCTCGTTAGCTAGAAACTTAATCACCAAATTTCAGATAAAAAAATACACAATAAATTATGTTTCTAGCTCTTTACAAATATGATATAGCCATCGATATTCCAGGATATTATGGAGAAGAGCTCTCTTTCATGCTCCAATAAGTCGTGGATGTTATTGCTCTTTTAAGGCGATAACTGTGTTTTATTGACTATTAGACGTATTCCAACTTCTTCTTCCCATCGAATTCTGCCGTGTTCTTTTAATATCTTCTCGGTTGTGGTTCTCGGTTCTTCTTGTACGTCCTCGGCACTTGTACTTTCCTCTAATGCATGCATCTTTCAAATAAATTTTCCTCCTGTTTATAGTAGTAAATTGTAAAAACAATATTGAAGCAAACCTTTCCCAGAAGGTAAGGGCTTCTACTCGCCTGTCCATCGAAATCGTTTTGTTCCAAGTCCCAAATCCAAGTCCCAGTGACGTTCTAACCTTCCCTTCCCTCTACCACGATTCAAACTGTTCTTCGTTACACATACTAATTAACTTTTTGCTAATTTATTTTGCATTGAAGACGGACCGTCTCAACGCACTCGGATCCAAGCATGATGTACAAAAAAGACTTTCAAGCTACACAGTTAATCTTACAACAGCACCTTCCACTCATTACTGTCAGAAAATAACATCTCCTTATCGAAGGCAAATACTTTTTTTCCAGTGATTAGACGCACCACATCCGTCTGTCGTAACACTTCCGATTCTCATTCCTAAACTGGTTTTGTTTACACAGATAAAATGTTTCCTACTGGGTCAAATTCACAAGGAATAGACAGGTTGCAGACGATTACGCCGAAACTATTATTACACCAGAAACACTATTTTCTGTAATACACTGAAGAACCAAGAAAACTGGTACGCCTTTGTAATGTCGGTAGGACCACCGCGAGCAAGCAGAAGCTACACAACACGACGTGGCATGGACGTAGACCTGGAGGGAAAAATACCATGAATGCAGCAGGGCTGTCCATAAATCCGTAACAGTAAGAGGGGATGGAGACTCTTCTGAACAGCATTTTGCAAAGCATCCCAGATATGATCAATAATGTTCATGTTTGGGTAGTTGGCCAACGGAAGTGGTTAAACTCAGAAGAGTGTTCCTGGAGCCACTCTGTAACAATTCTGGACGTGTCGGGTGTCCTTCTGGAATTGCCCAAGTTCATCAGAATTCACAATGAACAGGAAAGGATGCAGGCGATCAGACAGGATGTTTACATACATGTCGCCTGTCAGACGTACATAGATGTATCAGGGGTCCCATATCACTGCAACTGCACACGCCCCACACCATTACAGAGTCTTCACCAGCTTGAACAATCAACTGCTGACATGCAGGGCCCTTGAATTCATGAGTTTGTCTCCATACCCGTACACATCCATCCGCTCGATACAATTTGAAACGAGACTCATCTGACGAGGCAGAATGTTTCAAGTCATCGAAAGTCAAATTTCGATGTTGACGGTCCCAGACGAGGCTTAAAGGTTTGTGGCGTGCAGTAATCTAGGGTACAGGAGTGGGTCTACGGCTCCGAAATCCGATATCAATGAAGTTTCATTGAATGGTTCTCACACTGACACTTGTTGATGGCCCACCATTGAAATCTGCAGCAGTTTGCAGAAGGGTTGCACTTCTATCACGTAGACGTTTCTCTTCAGTCTTCATTGGTCCTGTTTTTGCAGTATCTTTCTCCGACCCCAGTGATGTCGAAAATTCGATGTTCTACCGGGTTAGAGATACTCAGGAAACACTCTTGAAATGGTCGTACAGGAAAATCACCACTTCATCGCTACCTAGGAGATATTGTGTCCCATCGCTCGTGCGCCGACTATAACGCGACGTTCAAACTCACTTAAATCTTGATAACCTGAAATAGTAGTAGTAATAGCCGATCTAAGAACTGCGCCAGACACCTGTTTTCTTATAAAGGCGTCGCCGAACGCAGCGCCGTATTCTGCTAGTTTACATATCTCTGTTCTTGAATTCTCATGCGTATACCAGTTTCTTTGGCGTTTATGTGTACATTACCACGTACAAAATCGAGGAATCGATGAAGGAAAGAACAGAAAGAAAATATGTGCACTACTTTACAGCGCCTTTCTGTGGGATAGTAAATTAGTGGGAGACTGGGAGGCTGTCGCACTTTTGTTGAAGAAGTTGAAATATTCATATCGCACATAGGAATACTCCCGTGGTACCTAACAAAATCTGAAATGTTGTGGGAGGATACTGGCTGGTGTTTTCTGGGATTTATGACTTTTTTCAAAGAATTATCATTTTACTATCTACCACTGCTGAAGCTGCTGTGCAACTAGATGAAAGATACATACGAATTGGCCTGTGTACGGAAAAGGTAAATAATATTATGAGGTATAGAGTTCTATGTATCTGTCAACAATGGTGCTTTAGCTTTGAGAATACTCAGGAACATTAGGTACACATTTTCGGTCGCCTAGTTAATTCTAAATTATCCACAACATCTCATCATATGTTTCTGAAGGTAAATAAATTTGAGCAGGAAAAGGTACTGAGTCTTATAAACAGGTTACGTTAGCATTAGACAGTTATTTAGCAGACGTTAGAAACCTCGCCTCAAAAATCAAATTCACGTGCCACATAATCTTTGGTGAAAGTATTTACTGTGGTCATAACACAACTTTTTCTTAACCAAAAACAACTTTTTCCCCATTGGAGTAGGGGCTACCTTAAATGTTTGTATTAATCCAACAAAGTCTGGTGGATCATTTGAATTTAATTTTACGACACATTCATAATGGACAGAAAACTGATAACAATAGTGTATTCAATTAGCCATTCAGATTCGATTGAGAAATCTGAGATCAGTTTCTAAGAAAATGAAATTCACAAAATAGTACACACATTACTTTACAATGGTGAATCCGATGTTATCCAAGCACAAATCGTGGTTCCGTCTCATGTTAATCAAGCTATTATTCTAGGTTCTCTTGAATGATGTGACACTTTTATGAGGAAGTACTGGACATATGATCATAAATGGGAAGTTTATAATTTCGAGGTATTTGGACAATGGCATGCATGAACTTTACAAAGTGACACTGTACATGCTTCCGACTCCTACCTCTTGAGCTTAGACTAGGTAAACTAACTGTAGTATATAGATTCTGCACAAAATTCGCAATGACATACTACCAAAAGAGTTTTCCGTTTGTCTGATGAGTCCTGAAAATTTTAAACAGTCCATTCTACTTATTATATGAACACCTTGTGTCAATTATATTTCGCTTGTACCTTAGTTGCGTTAGAAACTTTATGCTCTATGTTTTGTTGCCATGAAGTTCCAGCACGGTTTTGTAAAGCGACGTCATATTAAACCCACTACAGTATTTGCTACATCGGTTAGAAATCATGTTATAGTTCGTCACATGCAACGAAAATCTGTATTTTTGGTGATTCGATGTTACTAATCAGCTTGAGACACAAGACGATGTCCAATTGTACTATCAGTATTCAAAATATAGGAACGTGACCACAGTATTAAATTCGTAGGATTCAGATACTATTTAGATAATTCAAGATTATAGGATATCACATCTCACCACTGAAGATTCGTAAACCGGTGGAAGAACGAGTTCTTCAGGTTATGAGGAGTGGGATGCAATGCTAATTATGTATCAGCACAGATAATGTAATTGAAAAACTTTTTGTATCTGATGACAGATATCAACAAGCGAAACTAGTAACAATACTAAAAATATTTCATGGCAGCTGACGAAGGCACATACTGATTTTCGAAACATATCCAGGCGGGTTTCCAAGCGGTTTGGCAGCAGCTGCTGAAAATATTTCAAGGTTAGCTACATAATTTACTTTATGTTCCGTGTCTATTTTTATCAGATCGTGTAATCTAAAATAAAAAATTATACAGATACACGAATTTATATTTTACAATTTTTTATTAATTATTTACTGTAACAATATTTTTATATGCTCAGTTCAGAAATGCTAAGTGTTTCTCTCAATCACGAAAGCGTTTTCTCAAAATGGTGATGAAAATTCGGGAAAGTTTTACAGAACACACATGGATAAAAAGCTTTTTAGAATAATCATGATAAAATGACGCATTCCTAAAACTATAATAACGTATCATGTTCTACGTTGATGGCACGATGATATAAACCTTTATGTTTGTTCTCTTTCCCCTCAAATTTCAGATTACAGCTTTTCTTTTGTGTACTGCCTGAGGCACAACCGGGATTAACATCCAGCAACGGTCAGCTACCCTGTCTTTTTTCCCTGTTCCTCGCTCCTACTGCCTAGATTTTCTGGAAAATAGCTGACTTTAGGACACAGCAAGGTTAGCTTCAAGTTCATCGAGGCAGGCAAAATTTGGAATGTATATAGCAACTCTCGAGCTGTGTTGTCGTAGTCTGGGACTTCGCAGTTCCCGAGACAGCTGTTGACAACTTCTGTAAGGGACACTCAACCTGGTCTCTCAGTTTCTTTCATTTTGTGTCAGGTGTTTCATCTGTCGTCAATTTCCAAACGTCAGGGCTGACGGAAACTCATTCCTTCAACTTTTGACAGACGCGGCAACTTCACTTGAGTATATATGACTTTGTCACCATGTTTTCGTAGGTTTTAAATGAAGTGTTTCGTAGCGACAAATGTTATGTGAAATGGAAGAGGTGTTACTCAGCGACCCAGCAAAGAATTTAATAGTACGTTTTTCTCTCCTGCTTTTGGCGTTCTACTTGACCAGATTCCCTGAGACACGTGCTTGTCTTATTCACGACTGTCCTATTGACACAGGAAACAGGAGTATTGCGTACAGCCATCCTGTTGATCAAATATGATGCCGAGAACTGTCAGATCCCAGAAAATAGGAATTTCATATTCTTTTATTTTTCAGCTTGAGATGTCCCTCATAGCTCGAGTAGACTTGTTTACGGTAGTTGTGTTACAGATATTAAAATGAGATAATTTTTTGTAGCAGTACTTCACAAAATAGCGCAAAGAAATATTGGCATTATTATAATGATTAAATATCAACCATTTTAATACTTCCCAGAAGTTATCAATTTGTACCGAAACTGAGTGTTATTAGATATTTGAAGTATCTTATCTGAAATTCATACCCTTAAATACACTGTAAGAAATTTAATAGGCAACTAGTGCATGACGCGGAGTACTGACCACTATTAACAGCGCAGTCAACTTTTTGGCGCACTGCACTTAACAGTACTGGATTATAACAGCTGGATAATAATATCTTCTAGATGGTGGTACTGGAGGTCAATTTTCTGCTTTCTTTTTTCTATATACACTCCTGGAAACTGAAATAAGAACACCGTGAATTCATTGTCCCAGGAAGGGGAAACGTTATTGACACATTCCTGGGGTCAGATACATCACATGATCACACTGACAGAACCACAGGCACATAGACACAGGCAACAGAGCATGCACAATGTCGGCACTAGTACAGTGTATATCCACCTTTCGCAGCAATGCAGGCTGCTATTCTCCCATGGAGACGATCGTAGAGATGATGGATGTAGTCCTGTGGAACGGCTTGCCATGCCATTTCCACATGGTGCCTCAGTTGGACCAGCGTTCGTGCTGGACGTGCAGACCGCGTGAGACGACGCTTCATCCAGTCCCAAACATGCTCAATGGGGGAGAGATCCGGAGATCTAGCTGGCCAGGGTAGTTGACTTACACCTTCTAGAGCACGTTGGGTGGCACGGGATACATGCGGACGTGCATTGTCCTGTTGGAACAGCAAGTTCCCTTGCCGGTCTAGGAATGGTAGAACGATGGGTTCGATGACGGTTTGGATGTACCGTGCACTATTCAGTGTCCCCTCGACGATCACCAGAGGTATACGGCCAGTGTAGGAGATCGCTCCCCACACCATGATGCCGGGTGTTGGCCCTGTGAGCCTCGGTCGTATGCAGTCCTGATTGTGGCGCTCACCTGCAAGGCGCCAAACACGCATACGACCATCATTGGCACCAAGGCAGAAGCGACTCTCATCGCTGAAGACGACACGTCTCCATTCGTCCCTCCATTCACGCCTGTCGCGACACCACTGGAGGCGGGCTGCACGATGTTGGGGCGTGAGCGGAAGACGGCCTAACGGTGTGCGGGACCGTAGCCCAGCTTCATGGAGACGGTTGCGAATGGTCCTCACCGATACCCCAGGAGCAACAGTGTCCCTAATTTGGCGGGAAGTGGCGGTGCGATCCCCTACGGCACTGCGTATGATCCTACGGTCTTGGCGTGCATCGGTGCGTCGCTGCGGTCCGGTCCCAGGTCGACGGGCACGTGCACCTTCCGCCGACCACTGGCGATAACATCGATGTACTGTGGAGACCTCACGCCCCACGTGTTGAGCAATTCGGCGGTACGTCCACCCGGCCTCCCGCATGGCCACTATACGCCCTCGCTGAAAGTCCGTCAACTGCACATACGGTTCACGTCCACACTGTCGCGGCATGCTACCAGTGTTGAAGACTGCGATGGAGCTCCGTATGCCACGGCAAACTGGCTGACACTGACGGCGGCGGTGCATAAATGCTGCGCAGCTAGCGCCATTCGACGGCCAACACCGCGGTTCCTGGTGTGTCCGCTGTGCCGTGCGTGTGGTCATTGCTTGTACAGCCCTCTCGCAGTGTCCAGAGCAAGTATGGTGAGTCTGACACACCGGTGTCAATGTGTTCTTTTTTCCATTTCCAGGAGTGTATAAATTTAGTATTTGGGGCTATCTCTGGTTTTCCCGTACTATATTTGTGTTGCTGACTGCAACCTACAAAAAATTTAAACTTTTTTCTGCGTCTGGCTTCTAAATGTGTGGATTTACGTGACTTTAGGGTGCCGCAGTTACTCGTAAAATCAGCTTTCCTGTGTCACGTCATATTTCTCAGATACACAGTAGGATCAAAAACTATGCTGGCGAAGACTAGCAGATTGAAAAGAACCAAGATGTAGGTATTCCCAACTTTGGAACCCAATACTACACTGAAGCGCCAAAGAAACTGGTATAAGAAAGCAATTAGAAATACAGAGAGACATAGACAGGCAGAATACGGCATTGTGGACGGCAACGTCTCTATAAGACAACAAATTTGTGGCGCAGTTGTTAGATCGGTTACTGCTTGTACAATGGCAGGCTATCAAGACTTGACTGAGTTTCAACATGGCGTTACAGTCGTCGCACGAGCGATGGGACACAGCATCTCCAAGGTAGCGATGAAGTGGGGATTTTCCCGTAGAACCTGTGGTGCCACCACCAGACACCACACTTGCTAGGTGGTAGCCTTTAAATCGGCCGCGGTCCGGTAGTATACGCCGGACCCGCGTGTCGCCACTATCAGTGATTGCAGACCGAGCGCCGCCACACGGCAGGTCTAGAGAGACTTCCTAGCACTCGCCCCAGTTGTACAGCCGACTTTGCTAGCGATGGTTCAGTGACTAATTACGCTCTCATTTGCCGAGACGATAGTTAGCATAGCCTTCAGCTACGTTATTTGCTACGACCTAGCAAAGCGCAATTATCAGTCATTATTGATATGGTGAACTATGTACCGTCAAAACCAACGTTCGTTATTAATGGATTTAAGTTAAGTATTCCACCAGCTACTTCCGTTTTTCTAAATTATAATTTCTTTGTCCTGTTCCAGACCTCACGCCAGCCTGCGTGAGCTAAATCGCGTGCCTTTCGGCCTCCTCTAGTAACACGGTGTTGGCTCACCTGCCAACCACAACATTGGCGACGAGGTACAACCGCGTTCTTGTCGATATTGCCCTGATTTACTTGTGTAATGGCTTCGCCATAATCTCCAGATGTACTGTCTGAATTTTATCACTTACAGAATCAGCAGACGCAGGCCTTACTGGATGCCCTTGGACAGCGCGTCCAGGGTCAAAGTGCGATGCAAAACGATGCGGCAGCAGCCGCTTCACCGCTAACGCAGCCACAACACGCTGTTGCACCCACTTTTCGACCTTTTGATGCTGCACTGGAAAGCTGGACGGAGTGGTCACGCCAATTTGGATTCCATCTCGCCGCCTACAGAATTCAAGGTAAGGAGCGGCAGTCTTTTTTGTCATCTTCAGTCGGTGTACAAACGTACCGTGTGATAGTCAAATTATTTCCCCGACGCGACGTAGCAACTCTGTCCTACGAAGAAATTTTGTCTGCATTAGATGCATATTTCAAAGAATCAGTCAATGTAGTTGCCAAACGGTATACCTGCTTTCGTACAAATCGTACGGCAGATCAGACTAATCGAGAGTGGATTGCAACCTTGCAAGGAATTACTAGGGATTGTGCTTTTGAGTGTCAATGTGGACTCCCTTATTCAGGTACTATGGTACGTGAGGCAATTGCACAGAACATTTCTGATGTTCGTATAAGGGAACAGATTGTGAAACTAGTCAATCCCTCCCTTCATCAAGTGATGGACATATTGGATCGGCAGTACACACCTGACTCTGCTCAGGAATCATTCGAAACTTCGCCAGCAGTGTGTCAGGTTAACCGGCCCGTCGGGCGAGCTGCACGGAACAGGAAACAGTCCTTGCGCCCGGCCGCGCCGCTGCCTCCAGGCTCTCAGCCACGTGTGTCGCGCCGGGAAGCAAATGCAGTGATCAAATCATGCCCGCGGTGTGCTACTAAACATTCGCGTGAGAACTGCCCGTCACACCAAGCTAATTGCTTTTATTGTAATAAAAAAGGACATGTTCAGAGTGTTTGCCAGAAAAAGTTCAGATCGGGAGCTGAAAACCGTTCCAGGCCCTTTGCTTCGCGCCGGAATCGGAATCGAACCAAGGATACTCAGGCTCGCGAAACTTCGCCCATGGAAATTCATGTAGTTCATTCCACTCCGCCCAGAGCAACTCTCTCTAACACTGACTGTGTTCGTCCCAAAAATAGTGTGCGTCGACGTAGCCGGAACTCCCGTCAAGTCGCAAGTGATTATGTACCAGTGTCAGTTCACGTTGCACGAGACAGTCAGTCGCTCTTGTCGTCAGCAGGACAGTAAACTTTTTGTAGACTTGGACATTAACGGCAAAGTGATACCATTCCAGCTCCATACCGGATATGCAGTTTCACTGATGAATAAAGACACTTACAAACTGCTGGGCACACCCCCGTTGCTTGCTGCAAATATTAAGTTAACTAAATATTCAGGTCAAGAACTCCCTGTGTTAGGACAGTGCAGCCTTCTGGCAACATACAAAGGACAAACCAAACTTGTGTCATTTTACGTCCTTCGTTCTTCCTCAGCAGTGAACTTTTTCGGTTTAGACTTATTTCAGTTGTTTAACTTGTCTATAGTAAACAAGGTCCTATCAGTGAACCAGACTGTGCCTTCAGACTGTGTTCTCGTCTATTTGAAGAATTTGCAGACATTTTTGCACCTTGCCTTGGTTGCGCTAAGTACTATAAAGCACACTTGGAACTGAAAGTAAACGCGCAACATAAATTTTTCAGAGCGCGCAATGTTCCCCGCGCATTGCGTGATGAGGTCGCAAAAACATTACACGATTTGGAATCACAAGGTGTAATTGAACGTGTGCAGCCTTCTCTCTGGGCATCACCGTTAGTAATTTTGCCAAAACCTTCCAGCAAATTGAGACTTTGCGTGGACTTCAAGGCAACAGTGAATCCATAATTAGTGATTGCAACTTTTCCTTTACCCCGCCCGGAAGATCTTTTTGACAAACTGTGCCTGGGTAAATATTTTTCGAAGTTGGACCTCACCGATGCGTACTTGCAAATACCGGTGGACGAAGAATCCCAGCGCGTTTTGGTGGTTAACACGCATCTTCTGTTGTATCGATTCAAACGACTTCTATTCGGGTTGTGCATCCGCCCCTGCATTGTTTCAGCAACATCTACAAATTGTTTGTGCGTCGGTCCCTAATGCAGCAATTTATCTGGACGGTATTGTGATCTCCAGAAAGACGGAAGAAGAACATTTGATCAATCTCAGAACATTATTTCAGGTCTTGCGACAAAATGGTCTTCGCTTGCGGAACGACAAATGTGTGCTTTTTGCTCGGGACTTGCCATACTTGGGACATGTACTCAATGCCCAAGGCATACACCCCAGTCCCACGAATCTCGTGCCATCCAAGACTTGCCGTCGCCGCAGAATTTGAAGCAGCTACAGAGTGTGCTGGGAAAAATCAACTATGATCATAAATATGTGCCGCATGCCTCTTCCATTTCATCTCCGCTTCATCGCTTACGCCGTAAAGGTGTTCCGTTCGTCTGGACGACGGAATGCGAACGCGCCCTTCGCCAGTTGAAATCGGCGTTGCTTTCCAATACTTGCTTACGCCATTCGATCCCGAGAAGCCCCCCTTGTTGATGGTGGATGCATCCAATTTCGGGATCGGTGCTGTGCTTGCACACAAAAATGGATCGCACGATCGCCCTATTGCCTTTGCGTCCAAATTGCTCTCGTCTGCGCAAAGAAATTATTCACAGGTCGAGAAAGAAGCATCAAGCCTGTACCTCCACGTACAGCGCAGAAATTCATTCGCTGGCCTATTTTCCTCTCTCAGTACCGCTACGATATCTTGTATCGGTCCACTGCTAAGCACGGAAACGCCGATGCGTTGTCCTGCTTGCCTGTTGCGGAGGATAGGGCATTCGATTCCTCCGAAATTGGTTGCATGTTTATTGATGCGGAAACTGATGACGTGGTCGAATCGTTTCTGATTGATTCTCGTCGTGTAGCTACAGCCACAGCTGCCAACCCTGTCCTTGCTCTCGTTCTGCGTTTTGTTGCTACGCAATGGCCCTTGTCAAAGTCACGGATCGGGGACCCGTTGGTCCGCTGATGTTTTGCTCACAAGGAGAGACTTTTTGTACGAAGTGGTGTTTTGCTGTTGCGTTCTGATAATGATCAGTCCAGGGTCGTGATACCATGTTCGTTAGAGTCCTCTGCCTTACAGCTTCTCCACCAAGGACATTGGGGTATAGTGAAAACGAAATAACTTGCTCGTCAGCACTGTACTTGGTTCGGAATCGATGTCGCGATTACTAATATGAGCTCTTCTTGCATGGTGTGTGCCGAACAACAATCAGATTCTTAGCATGGCCAAAAGCCACTTCCCCTTGGCAACGCTTACACATCGATTTTGCTGGTCCATTCTGGAATGCTCGATGGTTGGTTGTGGTAGATTCATTCAGTAATTTTCCTTTTGTTGTCCGGATGTCTTCCACGATGTCATCTTCCACCATCCAAGCGTTATCCGCTATCTTTTGCATTGAAGGTCTTCCACAGACTATTGTTTCCGACAATGGCCCACAATTCATGTCCGCAGAATTTCAGTCATTCTGCAAGGCCAATGGTATTCAGGATCTGACGTCGGCGTCGTTTTCGTCACAGATGTTGAAGTTAAAAGAGTCGCATTCTCGGGAGGACGCGTTATTGCTCTTTTTGTCCTCGTATCGTTCTCAGCCCCGAGATGGTCGCTCGCCGGCCGAGTTGCTCCACGGTCGCCCTCATCGAAGCTTGATGTCTTTGCTACATCCGCCGCATCAGGTTCCTGTGCAGCGGCAGACACCTGCTTTTGCTCCAGGCGACGTTGTCTACTATCGCCACTACCGAGGTTTACGGCGCTGGCTCGAAGGGCGCATTCTTCGCTGCCTTGGACGCGCTATGTACCTGGTTTTGGGGGCCTCTGGTGAGGTGCGCCTACAACTCAACCAGCTGCGCCTCTGTCGTCGCACGGGATCTGCCGCTCGCCGTCTGCTTTCAGCGACGGTACCGTCCGGTCAGCGCCCCGGGAACCCATCTACTGGCTCGCCTCAATCCCAGGTGTTACCGACGCTGCCTTCCATTTTGCCCCATGGCGACACACCGCCGCCGCCGCCGCCTGTTCTTCCGCCGGCGACGCCTGCAGTGGACGCGTCGCTGCCACCGCCGGGCGCCTCCCTGGGTCACGCGCTGCCGATCGGTTCCCGTGACCAGTTGTCCTCCGACATGGAACTCTTGCCCGCTCTGGACCATATGTCGTCTTCGCCCGTCGGGTGCGCCGGCCCGATGGAGGTCGACGCTTCGGCCCCTCCTGTCTCTCTACTGGCGCATACACCGCATGTTGGCGTGCACCCTAGAGCAGGTTTTCAGGCGTTTCCTAGCTCCCCGCGGTCATAACGGCAGGGTGCGGGTGGCACAGCCTCGCCTGTTGTTAGGCTCCCCACCTCGTCGCATACGTCAACATGCGCTCCTCCCCACGGCGGGCGGAAGCCTTATGCCACAACAGTACGCCGATTTGCGGGGGAGGAATGTGGTGTCACCGCCAGACACCACACTTGCCAGGTGGTAGCCTTTAAATCGGCCGCGGTCCGGTAGTATACGTCGAACCCGCGTGTCATCACTATCAGTGATTGCAGACCGAGCGCCGCCACACGGCAGGTCTAGTCTAGAGAGACACCCTAGCACTCGCCCCTGTTGTACAGCCGACTTTGCTAGCGATGGTTCACTGACTAATTACGCTCTCATTTGCCGTGACGATAGTTAGCATAGCGCCTAGCAAGGCGCCATTATCAGTCATTATTGATATGGTGAACTATGTACCGTCAAAACCAACGTTCGTCATTTATGGAGTAAAGTTAAGTATTGCACCAGCTACGTCCGTTTTTCTAAATTATAATTTCTTTGTCCTGTTCCAGACCTCACACCAGCCTGCGTGAGCTAAATCGCGTGCCTTTCGGCCTCCTCTACTAACACGGTATTGGCTCTCCTGCCAATCACAACACAACCATCTCACGAGTGTAACGTGAATATCAGTAATCCGATAAACATCGAATCTCGTACATCGCTGCGGCCGGAAAAGCATCCAGCAACAGCTGGACCAACGAGGAGTGAAGAGAATTGTTCATCGTGACAGAAGTGCAACCCTTCCGCTAAAATTGGTGTAGATATCAATGGTGGGCCAACAACAAGAGTGTCAGTGTGCGAATTACTCAGTGAATCATCATCAATATAGGCTTTCAGTTCCAAAGTCACACACGGTAGTCTTGATGACTGCACGTCACAGAGCTTTACCCCTCGTCTGGGCCCGTCAACACCGACATTGGACTGTTGATGACTAGAAACATCTGCCTGGCCGCTGAGTCTCGTTTCAGTTTGTATCGAGCGGATGGACATGCAGGGGTATGGAGGTAACCATGAACCAATGGACCCTGCAGATCAGCAGCGGACTGTTGAAGCTGGTGGATGCTCTGTAATGCTGTGGGGCGTGTGCAGTTGCTGAAATGTGGATACGTCTAGATACGACTCCGGCAGGTGATATTTACGTAAACATCCTCTCTGATCACTTGCGTCCATTCGTGTCCATTGTGCATTCCGACGAACTTGGGTAATTCCAACAGGACAATGCGACACCCCACACCTTCAGAATTGTTGCAGAGCGACTTCCGCTGGCCATCAAACTCCCCAGACATAAATATAATTGAACATATCTAGGATGCCTTGCAACGTGCTGTTGAGAAGAGATCTCAACCCCCTTCCTACTCTTACGGATTTATGGACTTCCTGCAAGATTCATGGTGTCAGTTCTCTCCATCACTACTTCACCCTTAGTCAAGTCCGTGCCACATCGTGTTGCGACACTTCTGCGTGCTATTAAGTCCTAAGCGATATTAGGCAGGTGTCCCAGTTTCTTCGGCTCTGTATTTAACATGTATATATGGATATGAGATCAATAAAAGGTCTAAATTAGTTCACAACATGTTCTCAACTTCAAGTTTCTTTGTTAGTTGAAAGCTGTTACAAGAATGTACTTTTGCATAACGTTTCTTCGTCACACATGCCATATAATGAAAAATTGTAGATCGCCTAGCACTGCTGGAGTAAGCTGCGAAAAATTTTGCATATTAGAAATGTAAACAACAAAACAATGAATTTACAAGTAAAGAAAATAAAATTTAAATTTTCCCCAAATCTCGAGAAACTAGAACATTTTGAGAGGTAGAATCGCATTATACACACCAAATTATAAGACAACCCAAATATCAAATCTCAGGTGCAAAATGTCTTTTGCATAACGGTATTTAAATTTAACGATACTGTTGAATTAAACGTGATTACTTCTTTCTTTGACGCATCATTTCCTCTTAATTCTCGTTTGCTGTTAAAAAAGATAGTCAGACAACAATTTACGCGTACTTATGTGTTTTGCTATTGTTTCCACTTTACTTTCAGATAATCTTCAGAATGTTAGTAACAAAAATGTTGACCTGTTATTACGCATATTTTTTAGTTGACCGTGTTTAAGGAAAGGAGGAGAAAAGAATGGACGAAAATTGAGGGCAGTATATTTTAGTATAATTTGGAATCTCCTTTTAGAGTGCTAACCCCATGAAAAGCCGTGGCATCCGTCCTATTACTAGCCTCTATAACGTCACTGAAGCCTTCAGAGGCAGTTTCTCGGTTGCAGCTATCACCTTGCTTTCCTCGACCTGCACTTCGGCTCCTGTGTAATCATCCGTGCAGTTCTGTTCGCCGGATCTGACTTCGTCTGACGTCACTTGCAGCCGTAGAGTTTGCGCTCTGTAGCACTTCCGGCCACTGATTAAGCATCAGTTTCGGTTCCAACACGTTACACAGTTTGCGGTAATGACGCGTGCATTAGGTATGAGGCTATGACGGAAACTCGCTTAGCAGCTCTGTCAAAGGAAAGCTGTCTGTGATACCTAAGTTCCAAGATGCTACTCCAGGCGGGTGTAAAATGAATGTACGCAACGATAAATACTTAACACGAAAATCAAGATTTATCTCTGTCTAATTACCCTCTGAAACAGATCATAGGATCTCTTAGTTGTGACATTAATTCCTTCTTCTTGCTCTTTAACAAGTAAATTACAACCTAAACATAAATGAATGATTAAGGGAACTAGTAATTATTAAATAATAAATGTTGTTTCTGCTTATACATTTTTTATAGATAAAAACCACTTCGAATTACAAATTTTTATATTTCCAGACTAATATTACTTATCAATTGCCCAAATCTGCCCCTTTTTATGGCAACGAGATCTAATATAAGCAACGCCAGACGGACATCATCTATGGACCAAACACTATAAGAGATTACTTTGAAAGATAATCTATAGAGGTGTACATCCTCAGTGGAAATGAAACTTAGGTGATCACAGCGGTTTATCCTTATAGCTTTACAGGCCGAAGCAATTAGCAATATCGCAATGTGTACTGTGCCCGTTGCGTCGGAGTGATTGTTGATGTACACGTCTGCGGCGATGGAAGAAATCCAGCCACAAAATAATCTATTTCAAACACTAGGAAGGGAGAAGGTGTTCCTCTGACTAGTATAATTTAGTACCGTCTTCTCCTCTCTGTGTCCTACAGACAAGGAAAGCGAACTCCCAGCCACAAGGACAGAATTCAGATATCGTCTCTACGTGAATACAGACAGAAGAACGCTGCATGCTCAACGACGACTCCCTACCCGGAGGCATAATACGGAATAGTATAAATTCGCAACAGTACAGTGCCTAGCAGTTCTAACTATAAAATCTCCTGAGAGCAAAGACAGCAAGTCCGTCTGTACCAACACAACCTGATACTAAGCGACTGTCAAACACGGGCACTCAAGCTGGAAGACCTCTTTCTCTCCACCGCTCGCTTCCCAGCAAAATCTCAGCTCCCCTCCCTCGTATTTGCAGAAGGTGAATCATATTCTCGGATCCACGGAATATTCTCCCTCTCTACAGATTTTTCCGAACGCCGACCCACCATATTTTAGACTTTTGTCGTCCAGTGTGGAAAGTTATCGAGGGAATACCTCCCCTGTTAATTAGAAATACGTGCTATGGTATGCCACTCAGACTACAAATCCTTCGAAATAGCCCAGTCTACGTGATTTCCAAGGTAACGCTTCCTCGTTCGTCTCTGTTGTATCCAATATTTTCGGAGTTTCCGAAGTATTACCCAGTTATACTTCCTGCCTCGCTACTGTACTGGCCGGACTCTGCTGTATTAAGCTTTAGCCCTCAGATGCCTCGAATGTCTCATCTCTACTTCCTGTGTTACGCAGGACCAAAACACCCTGTGTGGGCTTTTCCACCCAGGGCTAGGTTTACACCTGCTATTTCATTCACCGGCGTTCCCACCTCTATTAGTATAGGCAATCATTCATTACGCCATTTTGATAATAATGACACTCCATCACCTTTCATGCTGTAATCATTAACAACTATCTACAAGGTGTATGTGAAAATTTCAGTCTTCTTTAAATATTCATATCTATGGTGTACAGACAATCAAATGGTACCTTATTCTGGTTGTAATCCTGGGCAATATTTGTAGATGAGTGCTTGAAAGGGGTGAAATTATAGCCACCGTACAATACCCACACCTAATGAGCTATGCTGTACTAGGAGGGCTAATTCTTATAGTATTATCTCATCCAGTACAAAATAATATAACAATCAATTGTCTCTACAAGTGAACTAATAAGAATGTGAGAGCTGAGGAACAATGGCATTTTGATATGTTCTTCTACAGTCATTCTGCGTTCATTCATGGGCATACTGCCATAAATTTCTTTACTGCATGTTTATTTAATTTTTCGAGGATTGACATTTGGAATAAACTATAACACAATAACCCATGTTATCAAAATAAATTAAACTAAAAATACAAAAATTTTATGCTGTTTCAAAAATGGCAGTTTCCATCTTTCTTCTAGACTTAAGACCCATGGTCTCTGACATTCATCCATCTATAACCCATAGGTTGAGGCAAGAAATATTAATGTGCCCTAATATTTAGGAAGTGGTCGTCCAATAAATTACATGTGCCATTAACATGCAAAACAAGTAGTAGCATCAGTTATTCAAGATGTTATGCATTGGTCATTATAGAATTATATAAAATTCTATGAAACATCCTGAATAATTTTACTTGGTCATGTTTATGGTCTTAGCTTGCATTTAAAAAAATATCATTTCACAAACTGATTGTCGAAGTCTAGTGTTTCCCGGAACATCATGTATACTCTTTAAACATCACAAATATATTCTAGAGCGGTACTTGACAAACTGTATTTTTACTGTGGCAACCAATATTTTTAATAAGAGTTCAGTTAAACCACGAATTTTAACCAATGTTCTTGTTCACAGTGTATAAAATGTAAGACATTAAACACATTGAATCCCATATCATTATCAAAGAAAGTGACAAACAATAATTTTACATAAATAAACACAAATATTTAAAAATGTTGATGCATATAGCCTCATCCTCAAAGAGAATGACAAACAATAATTTTACATGAGTAAATACACAAATATTTTCTTAAGACTACCCTGAAAATGAGTACAAGACGGTAGCAAAAATGATAAATATATCGGAAACAGTTTGTGGGTGTAACTGTTCAGTAGTCATCAAATTATACACTTTTTTATTTTATCAAGAGTCACACTCTGATTTGGATTTTACAACACAATTTCATCTTAATTTGTCTATGGGGATGGCAGCTATAGTTTTTGTGAAGTTTAGTAGCTGAAGACTGGTTCAACACTTGTTTGAGAGCGGTCATGGTGGCTTTGCAAGTCAGTCTTTGGACCCTCAGCCCATTGTTGATCCTGTTAGAGTACAGGTCTCTCGCAGAGCTGATGACGTGAAAGGATCCTCGCAATATACAGCAAGGTGTGTGTATGTTATGAAACAGCCAAGTTCTAGTTGAAGGTGCACACAGTATGAGGGATGTACACTCAGGTAGGATCTTTCTAGGTCACCTAAATTTCTTCTTCGTCAGCTAAGAGAAGTGGTATCTAGTATCCTGTTCTACATGTTTCTTCTTTTTACTATGGTTATGTTCCTTCTATTCTGTTCTTAATGTTGCTACTTTCTCTTGATATAAAATTGTATTTTGGATGAGGATATCAGTAACTGATGACAGGTAGGTTATCTCTTTCGTTACATTATACATGGAACATTAGTCATTGTGTGTGACACAGATCCCTCAGAAGTCAGTGCCAGGTGACTGACTGCTACAGATTATGACTTTTATCAGTTTCTGTGAGACAGAGAGCAGCAGAAGGAAAAGCAAATGGAGTGCACAGTTCCGTACAGCTGTTAGCAGTTGCGCTGTAGGATTAACTGACTGTGACATGTGTGCAATTTATTTATCTCATCTCCATCGTGTAGTACAACAGTGGAGACAAGTCATCAGAGGCTGTTTAAACACCCGATCCAGGAGGGCTGATGCGGATGGCCGTTTGCTACCTGCTCTGTCGTTGCCAGCCGCCCGAGACCTCCAGGTTGCTGGATTTGAATAGAACTGCTGTTTGTCCACATCTGTGACATGGCTTTAGCTTACCGGCGGCGTGCCTTGCTTCCACTTTTCTCTGCAGCTGTGCCGTTAGCCTCTCATTCCATCTGCACATCATGTTGTTGCTTCCAGTGTGTCTCTCAGAGATTCTTGGAAATACTGTACCCACAAACACTGTATATAGATAACACAAAATCATTAACATGTTCTTGTTATGAAATATAATTTTTTTAAGATACACTAACCAGTAAGATCATTTATCTTTACATTTATTATTGTTCAAGTTGTACAATCAGCCACGATGCTCAATCATTTACTTTTATTATTTTGACCATAATTTCATATACAAAGTCCATGTTAATTATAAAAAAACATATTCCTCAAACTATGTAATTTAATTATAAAATATCCGTCGGCACCTGTATACCTATGAAAAATACACATAACAGTAGAATTATGATCATTACCAGATCCCAATGTTAATAGTTGCTAATACTACTTGTTAAATTCCTTGTTAAACTACTGCCCAGTAGGATTTGTACTTGTCTAATTTCAGCCCTATTCAAAGTACTACACTGTCGTTGGGTATCACAAGATTGTCTTATCTCATGGCTCTTGGTTTCATCACGGAGGTGTCAACAAGAAAGTGTATGTAGGCACAACCATTCGTAAATGAATGATTAGGCGACCCTCTTCTTTATTTAATGCTTCGGCTTTCTTCCTGTGGACAATCATAAGCTATATAGCCTGATTAGCAGAAAATTACTGGTACTTTCTTTAATCATACTATCACGTACCTTCTTTCATATTTTTACTCAGTATCATATACGTACCAAACTCTATAAGACACTACTTTCAAAAATGGTCTACAGTGGTGTGCAACCCCCGTGGATATAAAACTTACGTCATCACAGTGATTTAGCCTTATAGACCTAATAAGCCGAAGCAGTTAGCAATATCACCTTATGTACTGCACCCAGTGGGGTGGAGTGAAGCCTCTGGTACACGACTGCATCGATGGAAGAACTCTTTCAAACCCCAGGATGGCAGAAGGTGGTATTCTGATTAGTATAATCTAATATTGTCTTCTCCTCTCTGTGTTCATAAGACAAGAAAAGCGAATTCCCAGCCACAAGGACGGGATTCAGATAACATCTCTACGTGAGTGTAGACAGAAGAAGTGCTCTCAATCACTGAACACTGCATACTCAATGATGACTCCCTTCTTGGAGCCGAAGTCCAGAATCGTATAAGTTTGCAGCACTACAGTGCCTAACCGTCCTAGCTATAAAATCTCCGGAGAACAAGGACAGCAAGTCCCTCTGTACCAACAATAGCTGATACTAAGCGGTGTTCAAAATGGAAGACCTATTTCTCTCTATCGCTGGCTTCCCAGTAAAGCTCAGATACCCTCCCTCGTAACTGGAGAAGCCGAATCATATTCTGAAAACCACGGAGTATTGTCCCTCTCTGCAGATTCTTCCGAACGCCGACCAGCCATGTTTTAGTCTTTTGTCATCCAGCGCAGAAAGTTTGCTAGGAAATACCTAACCACATTAATTAGGAATACATAGATTGGTACGCTTCTTAGAGTTAAACTCCTTGGAAATAACACAACCTGCCTGATATCCGAGGTAACGCTTCCTCTTTCCTCTTTGCTAAATCCAATATTTTCAGAGTTTCCGAAGTATTATCCAGTTATCCTTCCGGCCTCGCTACTGTACTGGCCTGCCTCCGCTGTATTGTGCTTCAGCCCTCAGATGCCTCGAGCGTCTGTCTTGTCTACTTCCTTTGTTACGTAGAAGCAACACACCCACGTGGCCTTTTCCACCCATAGCATGAGTTACGCCTGCCATTTCATTACCACTGGCGTTCGTACCTCTACTAGTATGGGCATTCATTCATTACGCCGTTTTTATAATGACTGCACTCCTCACCTGTCGCGCAGTAAGCGTTAACAACTTTCTACAAGATGTACCTGACATTGTCAATATTCTTTAAATATTCATTTATACACTGTCCAGCCTATCAAATGATATCCAACTTCGGTTGCAAATCATGGCAAAGCACGTGGATGAGTGCTTGTAAGGTGCAAAATTGTAGCCACCTTACAAAGTCCGTCCAAGACTAGTCTCAAATTCTCACATCCTACCCCATTTCGTAATGTCCATATACAACGCCGAGAAGTATTCTAGAAACGTGTTAAAGATCGGAACTTGCTTTAAAAATTATCATAACTTCCCAATATCTAAACTTGCCGGTCCATGTTTTTTGGTATGGTTGAGTTCTAACGCATTACAACTAAGGCATTGTTATGTACGTTTTCTCAATAACAGAACATAGATCATACTCTTACAATTGATAATTAAAGGTAATATGACTGATTATTAAGCTGTATATAATTCAAAAGGTGGTATCTACATCTACAACTACATTTGTACTCTGCAAGCCACTCAACGGTGTGTGGCGGAGGCCACTTTACGTGCCATGTCATTACCTCCATTTCCTGTTGCAGTTGCGTATGGTTCGCGGGAAGAACGACTGCCGGAAAGCCTCCGTGCGCGCTCGAATCTCTCTAATTTTATATTCGTGATCTCCTCAGGAGGTATAAGCAGGGGGACCCAATATATTTGATACCTCATCCAGAAACGCACCCCCTCGAAACCTGGACAGCAAGCTACACCGCGATGCAGAGCGCCTCTCTTGCAGAGTCTGCCACTTGAGTTTGCTAAATATCTCTGTAACGCTATCACGCTTACCAAATAACCCTGTGACGAAACGCGTCGCTCTTCTTTGGATCATCTCTATCTCCTCCATCAACCTGACCTGGTACGGATCCCACACTGATGAGCAATACTCAAGTATAGGTCGTACGACTGTTTTGTAAGCCACCTCCTTTGTTGATGGACTACATTCTCTAAGGACGCTCCCAATGAATCTCAACCTGATACCCGCCTTATTAACTAATAATTTTATATGATCATTCCACTTCAAATCGTTCCGCACACACACTCCCAAAGATTTTACAGCAGTAACTGCTACCAGTGTTTGTTCCGCTATCATATAATCATACAATAAAGGATCCTTCTTTCTATGTGTTCGCAGTACATTACATATGTCTATGTTAAGGGTCAGCTGCCACTCCCTGCACCAAGTGCCTATCCGCTGTAGATCTCCCTGCATTTCGCTGCAATTTTCTAATACTGCAACTTCTGTGTATACTACAGCATCATCCGCGAAAAGTCGCATGGAACTTCCTACACTACACTATCTACTAGGTCATTTATATATATTGTGAATGGCAATGGTCCCAGAACACTCCCCTGTGGTACACCAGAGGCTACTTTAACGTCTGTAGACGTCTCTCCATTGATAACAACATGCTGTGTTCTGTTTGCTAAAAACTCTTCAATCCAGCCACACAGCTGTTCTGATATTTCGTAGGCTCTTACTTTGTTTATCAGGTGACAGTGCGGAAGAAATGCTGAAGCCCTTTGTAATTCCTGCACTTACCACCAAGTGAGCTCAACCATTAAATCAAATTAATTCTGATTCTCTTATTTGAATTCGCAGTTGAAAACACTCTTTAGATTGATTTGGTGGCTTTGGTATAGAAGGGGGAACGGAGCGGGGCAGATAAGGAACGGGTGTGTTCGTTTACGAAATGTGGTGATGTGTGGTGTGTGTGTGTGCGTGTGTGTGTGTGTGTGTGTGTGTGTGTAACGTTTCCTTTACTATTACCGAGAGTTCACGCCATCATGCAGCCGTCGGGATATTTTGTCTTCCTTCCTTCTTCTAGAACTACTGGGGCCTCCTTTCCGTTGTAATGTAGTATTTCTGACAACTATGTAGGAATAAATGTGTATCAAATATCCACTGATATTTAACAGGTCTCAAAAGAAAATCGCTATTACGCTCATGATGTGACTTTTGGTGTAAAGTAAATTAATGACCAATGGCTTGTTATCACCATCCTTACATGATGTGGAAGTCGAATGTATCCACTTACCATTTCCAAACGGCAGTACCCTCGTACAATGGGCTTCAAATAATGTATAACGCAGATACCAGATTGTAGAAAAGGAAGAGAGAGGTTGTTTGGCAAACTAACGTGTAAAATAACTACAAAGTCAGTAACCGAAACATATTTGCAAAAGAGTTCAGGCTCTAGGACCCAAAAGTGAATGAATCAGAATTTTATGGTTACATTGTAATTACTGCAGGTACAATAGAAATATGGAAAAATAAAGAGGTAAAGAAATCTGGTCAACTCTACATCTATTTGTAATTACGAAGAGAATTAAGAATTAACTACTTGACTGATGGTCATTTTGGCGTTTAAGATATGTTTCAATTATCTGGGCGAATATACTCATAAATTAATTTAAAAATTATTTAATCTGAGTGATTTAAGTTTAAGAGAAGAGCAAGACGATAATTAAACAGACAACAGTTGAGGCAAGGAAGTATGAAACTCGGATTAGACGTATTAGATTTTGCAAAAGTTCGTACCGTTTTTGGTATTGCGGTTGCTAAAGGACTGTTTATTGATTGTAATTTTTTATTTGTAGTTCACTGTTGCCATCTTAGTGTGCACATTACCATTTCATCTTTTAGAAATAGTGGACGCTAGAAAATGGAGTGCGAAAAGGAGAAACCGAAACATTGCCTATATATTCTACCGTCTGCGTTCAGCAGAGGGGCGACAGCAGAGGAGGCAGCCAGAAACGTTTACGCCGTGGATGGAGATAAAGCCACTGACATGGCAGAAAATCATAAAAAATTTTGGTCTTATGTCAAAGCGGTAGGTGGATCAAAACTAAATGTCCAGACACTCTGTGACCAAAATAGTACTGAAACAGAGGATGACAGACTAAAGGCCAAATTCTGAATGTCTTTTTCCAAAGCTGTTTCACAGAGGAAGACTGTACTGTTGTTCCTTCTCTAGATTGTCGCACAGATGACAAAAATGGCAGATATCGAAATAGACGACAGAGGGTAGAGAAACAATCAAAATCGGTTAAAAGAGGAAAGGCCGCTGGACCTAATGGGATACCAGTTCGATTTTACGCAGAGTACGCGAAGGAACTTGCCCCCCTTCTTGCAGCGGTGTACCGTAGGTCTCTAGAAGAGCGTAGAGTTCAAACGGATTGGAAAAGGGACAGGTCATCCCCGTTTTCAATAAGGGAAGTCGAACAGATGTGCAGAAGTATAGACCTATATCTCTAAAGTCGATCAGTTGTAGAATTTTGGAACACGTAATATGTTCGAGTATAGTGACTTTCCTGGAGACTAGAAATCTACTCTGTAGGACTCAGCATGGGTTTTGAAAAGGACAGTCGTGTGAAACCCAACTCGCGCCATTCGTCCACGAGACCCAGAGGGCCATAGACACAGGTTCACAGGTAGATGCCGTGATTCTTGACTTCCGCAAGGCGTTCGACACAGTTCCCCACAGTCGTTTAATGAACAAAGTAAGAGCATATGGACTATCAGACCAATTGTGTGATTGAATTGAGGAGTTCCTAGATAACAGAACGCAGCATGTCATTCTCAATGGAGAGAAGTCTTCCGAAGTAAGAGTGATTTCAGGTGTGCCGCAGGGTAGTGTCATAGGACTGTTGCTATTCACAATATACATAAATGACCTGGTGGATGACATCGGAAGTTAACTGGGGCTTTTTGCATATGATACTGTGGTGTATCGAGAGATTGTAACGATGGAAAATTGTACTGATATGCACGAGGATCTGCAGTGAATTGACTCATGGTGCAGGGAATGGCAATTGAATCTCAATGTAGACAAGTGTAATGTGCTGTGTATACATAGAAAGAAAGATCCATTATCATTTAGCTACAAAATAGCAGGTCAGCAAGTGCAAGCAGTTAATTCCATACATTATCTGGGAGTACGCATTAGGAGTGATTTAAAATGGAATCATCATATAAAGTTGATTGTCGGTAAAACAGATGCCAAACTGAGATTCATTGGAAGAATCCTAAGGAAATGCAATCTGAAAACAAAGGAAGTAGGTTACAGTACACTTGTTCGCCCACTGATTGAATACTGCTCAGCAGTGTGAGATACGTACCAGATATGTTTGACTGAAGAGATAGAGAAGGTCCAACGGAGAGCAGCGCGCTTCGTTACAGGATCATTTAGTAATCGCGAAAGCGTTACGGAGATGATAGATAAACTCCAGTGGAAGCCTCTGCACGAGAGATGCTCAGTAGCTCAGTACGTGCATTTGTTAAAGTTTCGAGTCAAGCAGTATATTGTTCCCTCCTACGTATATCTCGCGCAGAGACCATGAGTAAAAAATAAGAGAGATTAGAGCCCACACAGAAGCATACCGACAATCCTTCTTTTCACGAACAATACAAGACTGGAATAGAAGGGAGAACCAGTGCTCGTACTCAGGGACCCTCCGCCACACACCGTCAGGTGGCTTGCGGAGTATGGATGTAGATGTAGATGTTGATGTAGAACAGAGCACAGCAAGAAAATTGTTTTCTCCTTTTAAGGAGGATCGTTTTGACATTAATGAGGCTCCATATTTAGAAAGACCTTCAGGGTTTGGCAAAGATGATTTAAAAGCGTTAATCTACAATCATCCAGGGCCACTACTCGAGAACTACCATATATGATGAACTGTTATCATTCCACCGTAGTTCGACGTTTTCACGCCATGGTGAAGGCCCAAAATAGGGTGTTTGTGTACCGCATACTCTAAGCCAAAAATTACAAAAATCAGCTGATGCCCGTAAGTGCATCGCTGTTACTCATCAGCAATTTACTCGTGAACAGCATCGACTATCCTAATTCTGTATCGCTACTGGTGACGAGAAATTGTGTCTTAATGCCAACATACACTCCTGCAAATGGAAAAAAGAACACATTGACACCGTTGTGTCAGACCCACCATACTTGCTCCGGACACTGCGAGAGGGCTGTACAAGCAATGATCACACGCACGGCACAGCGGACACACCAGGAACCGCGGTGTTGGCCGTCGAATGGCGCTAGCTGCGCAACATTTGTGCACCGCCGCCGTCAGTGTCAGCCAGTTTGCCGTGGCATACGGAGCTCCATCGCAGTCTTTAACACTGGTAGCATGCCGCGACAGCGTGGACGTGAACCGTATGTGCAGTTGACGGACTTTCAGCGAGGGCGTATAGTGGGAATGCGGGGGGCCGGGTGGACGTACCGCCGAATTGCTCAACACGTGGGGCGTGAGGTATCCACAGTACATCGATGTTGTCGCCAGTGGTCAGCGGAAGGTGCACGTGCCCGTCGACCTGGGACCGGACCACAGCGACACACGGATGCATGCCAATACCGTAGGATCCTACGCAGTGCCGTAGGGGACCGCACCGCCACTTCCCCGCAAATTAGAGACACTGTTGCTCCTGGGGTATCAGCGAGGACCATTCGCAACCGTCTCCATGAAGCTGGGCTACGGTCCCGCATGACGTTAGGCCGTCTTCCGCTCACGCCCCAACATCGTGCAGCCCGTCTCCAGTGGTTTCGCGACAGGCGTGAATGGAGGGACGAATGGAGACGTGTCGTCTTCAGCGATGAGAGTCGCTTCTGCCTTGGTGCCAATGATGGTCGTATGCGTGTTTGGTGCCGTGCAGGTGAGCGCCACAATCAGGACTGCATACGACCGAGGCACACAGGGCCAACACCCGGCATCATGGTGTGGGGAGCGATCTCCTACACTGGCCGTACACCTCTGGTGATCGTCGAGGGGAACCTGTATAGTGCACGGTACATCCAAACCGTCATCGAACCCATCGTTCTACCATTTCTAGACCGGCAAGGGAACTTGCTGTTCCAACAGGACAATGCACGTCCGCATGTATTCCGTGCCACCCAACGTGCTCTAGAAGGTGTAAGTCAACTACCCTGGCCAGCAAGATCTCCGGATCTGTCCCCCATTGAGTATGTTTGGGATAGGATGAAGCGTCGTCTCACGCGGTCTGCACGTCCAGCACGAACGCTGGTCCAACTGAGGTGCCAGGTGGAAATGGCATGGCAAGCCGTTCCACAGGACTACATCCAGCATCTCTACGATCGTCTCCATGGGAGAATAGCAGCCTGCATTGCTGCGAAAGGTGGATGTACACTGTACTAGTGCCGACATTGTGCATGCTCTGTTGCCTGTGTCTATGTGCCTGTGGTTCTGTCAGTGTGATCATGTGATGTATCTGACCCCAGGAATGTGTCAATAAAGTTTCCCCTTCCTGGGACAATCAATTCACGGTGTTCTTATTTCAATTTCCAGGAGTGTATATATTGTGATAAGCAATGGTCCCATAACACTCCTCTGTGGCACGTTAGAGGTTACTTTAACATCTGTAGACGTCTCTCCATTGATAACAACATGCTGTGTTCTGATTGCTAAAAACTCTTCAATCCAGCCACACAGCTGGTCTGATATTCCGTAGGCTCTTACTTCGTTTATCAGGCGACCGTGCGGAACGGTATCGAACTCCTTCCGGAAGTCTAGGAAAATAGCATCTACCTGGGAGCCTGTATCTAATAATTCCTGTGTCTCATGAACAAATAAAGCGAGTTGGGTCTCACTCGATCGCTGTTTCCGGAATCCATGTTGATTCCTACAGATTAGATTCTGGGTTCCCAAAAACGACATGACACTCGAGCAAAAAAACATGTTCTAAAATTCTACAACAGATCGACGTCAGAGATATAGGTCTATAGTTTTGCGCATCTGCTCGACGACCCTTCTTGAAGACTGGGGCTACCTGTGCTCTTTTCCAATCATTTGGAACCTTCCGTTCCTCTAGAGACTTGCTATACACGGCTGTTAGAAGAGGGGCAAGATCTTTCGCGTACTCTGTGTAGAATCGAATTGGTATTCCGTCAGGTCCAGTGGACTTTCCTCTGTTGAGTGATTTCAGTTGCTTTTCTATTCCTTGGACACTTATTTCGATGTCAGCCATTTTTTCGTTTGTGCGAGGATTTAGAGAAGGAACTGCAGTGCTGTCTTCCTCTGTGAAACAGCTTTGGAAAAAGGTGTTTAGTATTCCAGCTTTACGCGTGTCATCCTCTGTTTCAAAGCCATCATCATCCGGGAGTTTCTGGATATGCTGTTACGAGCCACTTACTGATTTAACGTAAGACCAGAACTTCCTAGGATTTTCTGTCAAGTCGGTACACAGAATTTTACTATCGAATTCACTGAATGCTTCACGCATAGCCCTGCTTACGCTAACTTTGACATCGTTTAAGTTCTGTTTGTCTGAGAGGTTTTGGCTACGTTTAAACTTGGAGTGAAGCTCTCTTTGCTTCCGCAGTAGTTTCCTAACTTTGTTGTTAAACCACGGTGGGTTTTTCCTGTCCCTCACAGTTTTACTCGTCACTTACCTGTCTAAAACGCATTTTACAATTGCCTTAAACTTTTTCCATAAACACTCAACATTGTCAGTGTCGGAACAGAAATTTTCGTTTTGATCTGTTAGGTAGTCTGAAATCTGCCTTCTATTACTCTTGGTAAGCAGATAAACCTTCCTCCCTTTTTTTATATTCCTCTTAACTTCCATATTCAGGGATGCTGTAACGGCCTTATGATCACTGATTCCCTGTTCTGCTCTTACAGAGCCGAAACGTTCAGGTCTGTTTGTTATCAGTAGGTCCAAGATGTTGTCTCCACGAGTCGGTTCTCTGTTTAATTGCTCGAGGTAATTTTCGGATAGTACACTCAGTACAATGTCATTCGATGCTCTGTCCCTACCACTCGTCGTAAACATCTGAGTGTCCCAGTTTATATCTGGTAAATTGAAATCTCCACCTAAGACTATAATATGCTGAGAAAATTTATGTGAAATGTATTCCAAATTTTCTCGCAGCTTTTCTGCCACTAATGGTACTGAGTAGGGAGATCGGTAAAAGGGACCAATTCTTAACCTAGCTCGGTTGTCGAGTGTAACCTCCACACATAATATATAACAGGAACTATCCACTTCTATTTCACTGCGGGATAATCTACTACTAACAGCGACAAACACGGCACCACCGGTTGCATGCATCCTTTCGGCAGAACTTATCTCTGGCTTCAGCCAGCTTTCTGTACCTATAACGATTTTAGCTTCGGTGCTTTCTATCAGTGCTTGAAGTTCCGGTACTTTACCAATGCAGCTTCGACAGTTTACAATTACAATACCGATTGCTGCTTTGGTCCCGCATGTCCTGTCTTTGCCCCGCACCTTTTGAGGCTGTTGCCCTTTCTTTACTTGCCCGAGGCCATCTAACCTAAACAACCGCCCAGCCCCTGCTACCCGTCTAGCCGCTTGCTGCGTGTATTGGACTCCTGACCTATCCAGCGGAACCCGAAACCCCACCACCCTATGGTGCAAGTCGAGGAATCTGCAGCCCACACGGTCACAGAACCGTCTCAGCCTCTGATTCAGACCCTCCACTCGGTTCTGTACCAAAGGTCCGCAGTCAGTACTGTCGACGATGCTGCAGATGGTGAGCTTTGCTTTTATTCCGCTAGCGAGACTGGCAGTCTCTACCAAATCAGATAGCCGCTGGAAGCCAGAGAGGATTTCCTCCGATCCATATCGACACACATTATTGGTGCTGACATGAGCGACCATCTGCAGATGGGTGCACCCTGTACCCTTCATGGCTACCGGAAGGACCATTTCCACATCTGGAATGACTCCCCCCGGTATGCACACGGAGTGCACATTGGTTTTCTTCCCCTCTCTTGCTGCCATATCCCTAAGGGGCCCCATTACGCGCCTGACATTGGAGCTCCCAACTACCAGTAAGCCCACCCTCTGCGACTGCCCGGATCTTGCAGATTGAGATGCAACCTCTGGAACAGGACAAGCAGACATACCTGGCCGAACATCAGAATCGGCCGGAGACAGAGCCTGAAACTGGTTCGTCAGACAAACTGGAAAGGCCTTCCGCTCAGCCCTCTGGAATGTCTTTCGCCCCCTGCCACACCTTGAGATGACCTCCCACTCTACAACAGGTGAGGGATCAGCCTCAATGCGGGCAGTATTCCGGGCAACTACAGTCGTAGTCCGATCAGGGGATGCGTGGGACGAGCTGGCCGTCCCCGACAAACCCCCAACCGGACCCCCACAGTGATGCTCATTGGCAACGGCCTCAAGCTGTGTGACTGAAGCCAACACTGCCTGAAGCTGGGAGCGAAGGGATGCCAACTCAGCCTGCATCCGAACACTGCAGTTGCAGTCCCTATCCATGCTAAAAACTGTTGTGCAAAGAACGTCTGAATTAATCTACAAATTGGCCGTACATAGCCCAGCAATTGGTAGATCTGTGTGGTCTTTCACGACGACGATAAAAAGAAACACAGCTCAACAAATACTACAGACTGGCCGTTCAAAACAAAAGACAGACGACTACGCGAATTTACACTATTCAGGTACTAAACCGCGATGCTACAACTCAAGTACTATAATACTCCCTAAATTTATAAATTAAACAATGCAGGTTCCGAAAACACGCAAATAAATTAAGAATTAAACTATGTAACAAATGAGTGAGCTGCTGCAGCTGCTTATCCAACGGCGGCAGGGAGCACACACGATCATTTCATTTGATTTTTTTGCTAACATAAGGAAAAAATAAGAATCGTTGGGACGAAACAAAACAGCAACTCCCCGTACAAAGACACTTGCGCATCCATAAATTGCCATTGTGGCATCTTGTGCAACAGCGACGGTCTACGAACTGCTTGTCCGAGGCATAAACATCGTTGCTGGAATTTATTGTCAACAACTGTGGCGTTTTGTAGACGCAATCTAGAAACTACAACCAGGAAAACTGCAAGAAAGTATGCTACTAAAACAAATAGAGTGGGACTGGGAAGTCATTCCGCACCCACCTTATTCTCCTGAACTTGCGCTCTCAAATAACCAGTTTTTCCACTCTCTATTGAACAACCTCCAAGTAAATTCCTTTCCGAGGGAAAATGCGTTCCCAACATGGCTCGAGGGGTTCTTCGCCACAAAACCATGTGATTCTACAGTCGCCCCAGCGTGGCAGACTGTTGTAAATTGTAACTAGTGAAGGATTATATATTACTGATGACCAAGGTGTATCTGTTTTAATCATTAAGCTTATGGAAAAGCGCTATGATCTTATGCACCAACCTAATAATAAACGTAGAAATTCCTGTCAAAATCAAATGAAAATAGTGTATTTATAGAAACTGATGGAATGGCAGACTTAACAGAGAACACAAAGAAAAACTTGTAGGTATTTGTCGAAGAGTTTATCTCGAAGAATATGAGGTGAACTAAATATAACATGTAAAATGTAGACTAACAATAATTATAAAAAAGACATAGTAATTTTAGGATATCCTTCTCTAATACTATTCTCTAAATCGTATACATCCGTACGTCGATGGCCTATCCTCAGTATTTGTTGAGCTGTGTTTATTTTTATCCTCGTCGTGAAAGGCCACACAGATCTACCAATTGCTGGGCTATGTACTCTTTATCTTAATGTATCCAGAATGAAATATTTTTAACTCAATTTCTTTTATAAGTAACATTTTCTCCAGCAGTTAACAGAGGGGTACTATTGCTGCATTCAGGGCTACTTACCTTGATAACTAGACCAATTTCAGCTAAAATACATTGAGCCTACTAAATCAGTGTAAATTCTTTATCATTTATATCGTTTATGCTCCATTTTTATACCTCCCAAATACAGCTGAATCACAAAGAACAGTCGTAAAATGTGATTAAATCAATGCCTCGTGCGTGAATTACACCAGCAGCCTCGAAATTAAGACTACTGCTAACAATTAGGGAGCAGAGATTAAGGGTTGCTGGTAAGAAGAACATGAGTAGGCTACGATGATACGAAAAGAGTAGGAGAAGAGTAGTTGCTTGTAATTGCGATCTATACATGCAGATGATGCGGTGAATGAAAATTTATACGACGGCAATGGCTATAATCCTGGTCCCCGGCTCACTATTCAGATGCGCTAACCACTACACCGCTCCGGCACAGTGTCTTTGCAGCATTGCAAGGACTATTCTAGCACCCCTCTCTCGTCAATCGATATTCCTATTCACGCCTCAACACAAATGATATTGGCACTGACCTTGAACAGTATTGAAAAAGTTCTGCAGATTTATTGGAATAGCACCTCAGCATCGAACGGTTAAAGTGAAACTATTTGGTTGCTGAGCCCTTCCCAAGACTGAAACAAATGTGATTCATATAAGCAGGCTCATGCGACGGGTGAAAATTTGTATCAAACCCGGGACTCGAATGTAGGTCTCCACCTTACTAGGCAGATGACCTAACCACCACTCCATCTTGGAAGAGCTTCTTTGGACAAAAGAAAAAACTACCAAAGCATTCCTCCTTCTTCAAACTTCTTTCAAATCAATTTTCATTTATCACTTCGGTCTGCACGTATGCAACTCAGATGATTAGGGCTTTGATACGTCTTTGGAACCATATAGATTCCTTTGATGTTTGTATTTAATTACAATTTTTTTCTTGTTACATTATACTCTCAATTCAGATGTAAAATTATTAACAATATTTGGTGTATCTCAAACGAACACTATGATAATGATTACCTTCTGGGGAATCAACGGAAACATATCCGCGTGTTAAACACCGTGCCCTGCATAGAGACCTCAGGGTTCCGATCCGCTTGTCGCTCTCCTCTGCTCAGTGAGTTCTCCCTCCATTGTCCTGACCCCGCAGCGTGTGCTTTCCCACCGTTGCCAGGATATCGATGACGCAAGCTCTTATCACGGACTGCCAATCGCTGCCGTGTTCTGGCTGGTCGGCTCGAGCGAGCGATCCGCCGTCCGGTTCCTGAAAGCAGGCTGAAGGGCCGCCACCTAAGCGGCTCCTGTTCTCACGTTATGGCTCTCACCCATTCACGCACAGTACATCGGAATTTAGCATACTTTAATTTTCATACAAAGTAAGTGTGTTAAGTGTAAGGTTTTGTACTTTAAACTGCACCTACGTGTCTTATCTCGTTGAGCGATTGTGCTTTGTCTAAGTACACTCGATGCCTCTGGCATTTTGTCTGAACGGTTCTAGAGCAAAAAAGCTGCAGGATCCGATACAGCTATTGTGCATGTAAGGGTAACTCATTTCTGCCCGGAGGAACTAAAGTGCTTCAGTACAAAAAGGCGTCTATTTATTTTAAAGTTAACTATATTAGTATGTAAACAGAATTGTATAACAACAGATTAACAATCTCATGTTTGGTTTGTTACTGAAACAAGTGTTTGATAATTTTTATGCTTTTCGTTGTAATCTGTAGAAATCCCTAGTACCTGTGATGGTTACATACCGGTAAATTTGGCTATTTGCACCAAGAGTTTAGGTTACAGTCTAGTTCATGTTAACAATGTGTGCTTGAGTCCTACCTTTATACTTCATAGAAAAGCAGTGCGAGCGCTTGAAATTTGTCCGATTGACCATATAGGCACAATGTTCTAAGACACACAGTATCTAACGAACAGAACGTGCTATAATATCTCAGTTTGTAGGTTGAACGTCATTCAGTTTGATACTGCCCCGGCGTCCCTGTGCTTCCTTCATTGCGGCGTCCGTGGATGGGGTGCTGCGGGTCGCCACTTCAAACCCAGCCACCATCAATTGTTATTCAGCAAGCAGCATTTTTGAACGATGCTACCATATTCTGAAATATTCGGATTAGGAATTTATTCTCGTAACGACGTGAGAATCTGATGTTAACGCCGTTGCTAAAGTCCTTCACTATCTGTGATCAACAATTTTTATTTGCCCATCTCCATGACCAACAACAAAAGCAAAATACTCTTCGTTGCACCTATACATTACTAAAGAATGGGTGGACTTCAAAGTAAAAACGAAATCGAAGTCACTATAGAAGGAAAACTGTCTGCCAGACTTCGCACAGCACATATTTAACAAGACACTATTACCGAAAAATTGTACTTCACACGCATTTTATGAAGCCAGATAGAAACTGCTCTTTCTTTCTCAAATACAAACTTCGATCTTTTAAACTGTGCACATTCATTCGATGATGTCTTACGAGGCACCTTGTCGACGATTCTAACATCGGTAATGCCTTAAAAAATTTGTGTGACGTAAAAGCGTCCCTTAAAGGCGCCGAGGATATATTGTAAACCATATCGTTAGGTGCAGTGCAGTCGAAGATTGCCACCATCGTGATGCACATTAGTTACATACCAATCCTTCAGAATATGCATGGATAGCCTGCGGAAGTACGTGCATCGATACGACAGACACACGAAACTACTCCAAGATTATTACCTGTAATCTGTCTCTTACGGTTAGCTGTCTCGCAGTCGAATGTAAACGCGAAGTTATTCATTCGCGTTGAAAACGTGTGTGTTGTACTCGTTATTCGTGGTACATCGAACGTGATGGAAAACAATTTATCACAAGTACTATTGAAATACGACGTTGCAGAGTCTAAAGTGCTTACTGATCACCACGGGGATGGAAGCTAAAGAGAAAGTGCCAAAGGAAGTAAACGAACAAAACGTGGTCTGAACATTTTTACTTTGCTGCATTCACTGATACGTGTTTTTATTGTCCGAGATATGTCGATTTTTTTGTGATATCTGTTATTAGACAGTTTTCCCTGCAAAACACATTAGTTCTAATTTTATCGCAATTATAAGTGAATACATTATTAATCAAGCCTGAGAGGAATTATTGTCTTACTTTCTTAACTTACAGTTCCAACCTCCCTTCAGTAGAGCTATGGATGAGATTGTTAGAAGATTCAAGAAAAATTATTCTTATAGTGTACTATTTGTTAATTCAGACCTGAGCAATTTTAGCAGGTTCTCGGTGGACATACAGGCACAGATAACGATCTTAGGTCACAGTTAATGCGGCTACCGGACTATATGTCTGGTGTCAGGTTACACAATTGGGTGATTTACATTCTAGGTTACTATCCGCTCCCTTCCAAAAAGGAACCACTGGGAATTTATGAAGGTCATCGACAGGAGCCCACTCCCTCCACCAATATGAAGGCTTGACCAGCAGAAATTTTGCTCGCCTCACCTCCCCTTTACTATCATTATTATGAATCAAACTGTCCCACAACCCTCATTCAAGGTCAGTATTCATATTGAAAGGCTAAAGTGCCAGCAGCAGCAACAGGTTCCAGATATTTCTACCAGCCACAAGATTTGAAGGTAAGTATCTAATAACATTATAATAACAAATAAATTCCAATAATGACTTCTGATTTGTTGTTGTTCCTACAGTGCAATGTGCCACCGATCCTCTGCTAGTGCATCTGCCGGAATAGGTCACCCACATTCTGTTGGACACACAGCCATCGCAGCAGCCCACAGATGGTCTTCCTGATCGATGAGACATGGTGTCGATTAACTACACTGTACCACAGCAGCTGCAGCAGCCGCCGCCATTCATCTGTACTGTACCATCAGTGCAGCTGTAGCAGCAGCAACTGCCCCCACTGTTGGAACTGTCACGGCTCACAGAATTACATGCAAGTCCACCATCAAGCGTAGTACTCATCAGCACATGTAACATTACTGTATTTATTTCTAAACACGTAAATGCAGGCCTGGTTCTGGACAGTGACATTGCTGTCTTAACTAAAGTTTGAAACACTCAAAGCTTAGGTACCAAAATTAAGTATTCAATTAGGAGTAGGAATAGTAGCATAATTGATGGGTTATATCAACAATAAGATTATGGATGAGTATGATCCATCCCATACTTCAAAAGACATTCAAATGTTAGAGTGTAGTGTGACCATGGTTGATATGTATGTTGCGTGTATGATAGAAATAAATAAATATGAGACAAGCAAATACGTAAAATATTGAAGTGTTGTCAATTTATAAGACTTGTGCTATGTATTATCGTTCACCACCTAAAGGTTTCGCCACTGGCAGACATACGTAAAAGCAGCTAACTACGAGTTTGTAGATTCTCTGAGCGAGAATAGTGTTAGAATAAAGGAAGTGGAGCAGTATATAAAATCCTGTATATCCTCTGTGTAGTTATAGAACCTGTAAAGTCTGTGGAAGTTGAGTTCACATAAGGAATTCCTATGCCGAACAGGTCGAATTTAAGGCTTTCTGTTGGCAACTATTTTCAAAATTTCGCGCTGCCACTATACAGTGAAAAATGTATAGAAAAAATAACGGATAATGCACATGTGTTTCCTACAGAGTTGTTCCTTCACACACAAGAGCACCTATGACCAACCTTTAAAAAAAAATTGTATAAGCTATTTCGAGGAGTCAAGACACCATAGCCCCCACAGCAGGAGCCGCTGCTGCCACTGCCCCACCACAGCCAGCAGCAGTGTCTTCCCGCGATGCTGTCCCATCACCTCCAGTACTGCCTCAAACATAGCTACATGAGAAATACGTGAATGACATTCTGATATGGAGCATATGTATTGGGAGCCAGAGGGCCAGAGGCTTATTGAGCCCCTGGTAAATTGCCGCTGTCGCCCACCAATGGGTGGAGTGAGTTTTAGGTGTGTTTAAATGCAGTGTGAAACAACAGTTAATGTAAAACTGTATAAGCTCTGGATTAATTAGAAGCATCTTACTTACTAAACCACCATGTCTATAAACACATTATTACTTAAAAATTACATTGAATCAGAAGAAATCTTTTTTTGCATTCTATTTCAGAACCAGCGCAGGGCATTTTAATGCAACAGGATCCAGCAGTCTGGCATTGTACTTTCTCATGGTAACGATTTTAGCAGTAGTGATGCATATACTCTTCAAATACTTTAAACAATTACTGAAATCTATGAAAAATATCACATAGCAAGGTACAAAAGGTGTAGTAAACATAAAAACATAACTCTTATTTCAGTCAGTAAGTTTTCTATAATCGTCCAAAAACTATTTATAAATATCTTGTGACTGCAGTCACTCATGTAAAGAATACGCAACGGTGATTCACTTGTTGCCATCTTGGAAGCCACAGTACTCTCGCTGGATCGTCATAACGTACTCAGAAATATCCAGAACGTCAGGATTAAATCGTTTTCTTGAATACACCAAACCTCTTCACTCATTGTTCTCCCTAAATAGCGAGGCAACGGTCGATGCATCAGCAGATGTGGCTTGCTGTATACACGTAAAATAACTGCTCCTTCACAAGTTAATGGCAAACACAGTAGTTCCACAGATGTTCATAATTTTGTTGACTCTGATTATCAACAGGCAGTATAGACAGTGGAGGCCAGGGTATCTGTCTTTTGGAGTGAATTTTTTTGTTGTTGCTTGCACTGCTGAAAATAATGCATATACACAGGAACTCATGAACACCTCAAAAACTGGAAAATGGCTAAGATGTGAACGATCATATTAGTACCAGCTTAGTTGGGGAACCAGCAGCCACATGACAGTAACTACTTTGTTTAAGAGTTGCAGGTTGAACAAAACATAGCAGTGTCAGTATGTTACCACAATGGTGATCCTATCCGTTGGCTGTATTAGATAATCGACGTTTTGTGATGCTGAGATATATTATCTGAGGATGAATGGTATCGATTATGTGATATGCCAGTGCATATTTCTGGTTTGTTCCTCAGCAATGTTCACTCACTATCAACAATGATGGGAGATCATACCTTCACAGAAGGACCATTCAAACGAACAATTAAAATATTTTCCAGCAGAGAGTGCCTACATCCAGGAGAATAAATTTTGATGAAATTATTGTACGATAGCTATTCTTCAAAGTATGCAGTAGACTGTCGACTATGGTTGCAGTCGCACATCTACTAATTCTACGTGACATTGTGGAGTGAGCTGCTAGAGCTTCCTCACGTAGCTATCTACCCATTACAAGAAGCCTTCGCTGTACCGTGTGACTGATGTCGCCGGAGTAGAACTATAAATGGTTGAGTCATTTGCAACAGATATGGGCATAGAACTGCGACTGTGCTTTTGTTTAGGTCCGTTTATATAGACCCTGCAATATGTAAGAGTTTGCAAGTAAAAAAGTGTTAGGAGCTACATGTGTGCGATCTCTATGCGAAGGTGAGCACGCACTCATCGTCATGACAGAGCAAACGAAACATCCTCTTCACAAGAGTCCTGCGGTAATTAATTGGTCCTGCTACGATGATGAAGATGACGATGACGACGATGACGGAAGATGTAGGAAGATGAAAAATGGATCATTATGTAACAATTACAAGTATGCTTAATTTTTGGATTTTCATATCGTGGGAGGACAAATCTTGTAATAACACTGTTAACACATACTGAAGGTTTTTTTTTCAAAAACCATGTTTCAGCCAAAATATCAGCCGTTGTAGAACGTGCAGGACTATTACTATGAGTTTGAACCGTTTGTGTTTCAAGAAGTAGCGTTCTCTGACTAGAAAACGCTCGATGAGTTTGACCACGACTTCAACGATCGTAGCTTCATCCAGTCTCTTCAGAACAGTACAAAGTGCCAATACCCGATGGACGGCTGCCTGGTTAACTTGCAGTTACCACCGAAAGCGGTGGGTTGAAGATGGACAGCAGTATTAAAGAGTAGTGAGATCGCTCCGAAACGATAAAGCTCTTTACGTCAAAAGCCGTGAAAAGCGTTTGCAGCTTCGTGACATTTTCAAATGTGCATCAGCAAGGAATCTTGAAGAAGTTAAAGTGTCCAGCTAAGCAAAGACTCAGGCAAAAAATGATGATGGTCTGGTAAGTGATTATATTTTTAACTAAAAAAAATTACAAATACTTTCTAAAAATCAATTTTTTAAAATTTATTCACGTTTATTCCCCATTTTAGAGGGTCCAGGTTTACTTACTTTTTCTTGAGTCATCAGGATTCTGACTGATTCGATTCACCAAGCCACGATTTAGTCTCCTGTACCAATGTTTTCATCTCAGAGTGGCAATGAGAGGCTCTGTCCTCAATTATTTCCTCGGTGTATTCCATATCTGCCTTCCTCTACAGCTCCTTCAGTACCGCGGAAGTTATTCTCTGTTGTTTTACCAGATTTCCTCTCATTATCATCATCGTAGTTATCAGCTGTACCAACGAAGACTACATACTCGGCTTACTCTCTTTTCAATCTGAGTACTTCGTTATTGCCATTCCAGTCTTACTGATCCCCTTTGATTCATATACACATTATACATTTTACATGTTTCCCATTGGTTTACTCGTAACCTTCCCCATCTCGCACCATTTTCCATTAACGAAAGGTTTCTCCATATCGATAGATCCTATAAATATTTGTTGATTTTTCTACATTCTTTCTCTCATCATCAACCGCAGTGTCAGAACTGTCCGTCTGTCGCATCTACCTTTTATAAAACCAAACCGGTCGTCAACAAGAAAATTCTCAGTTTTCATTGCTATCCTTCGGTATATTGTTCTTGTCGGTATCTTCGATGCATGAACTGTTAAGCTGAATGTGTTATAATTGTGGTACTTGTGGACTCTTCCGATCTTCGGTATTGCGAGTGAGATATTTTTGTTAAAGACATGTGATATAACCGCCAGTGTGATACATTTTACACAAAAGGTGAACAGTCGTTTCGCTGCCATTTCACTAAAAAAACTCGTATGAACTGTTATCTATCCATTCTGCCTTGTTTGATCTTAAGTCTTCCAGAGCTCTTTTAAATTCCGTTACTGGATCCCACATCTCTTTCCTGCCGACATCTGTTTCTCCTTTACCAAGTCATTAAAGAAGTCCTCTCCTCCTAGAGGCAATCAGTCAACTCCTTCCATCTGCCCGCTCTTTCCTCTGTATTTGTGGAATTTTCCCTGCACTCTGTTACCGTCCTTGCTTATCGTTTTACCCAAGGTTGTTTTGACTTCCATATATGCTGAGTCTCTCCTTCCGATAGCCATTTTTTCAGATTACTACACATTTTTTTGCTGACATTTCGCCCTAGGATACTGAAAACCCAGGTATTGTATTTTGTATTTGACATGTGTTTCTCTATTCCCGAATTTCCCTACAAATTTTTGTACTTCCTTTTTTCTCCTGTCATTTGAAGTATTTCCTCCGTTACCCATGGTTACTTCCTTCAACGAGTTTATTTCTCTCTAACGTCTTTAATTCTACTTTTTAGAAATGTCCAATGCTCTTCAATTGAAAATCCTACTGATCTATTCATTGCGGCAGTATCTGAAACTTTGGAGAACTTACAGGGTATCTCTCCATTTCTTAGCATTTCCGTAACCCACTTCTTTCGCCGTTTCTTTTTCCTAATTCATCTCTTCAACTTCAGCCTACTGTTCATCTCGTCTACATCTACGTGATTACTCTGCTATTCACAATAAAGTGCCTGGTAGAGGGTTCAATGAACCACCTTCAATTTTTATCTCTACCGTTCCACTCTCGAACGGCGATCGGGAAAAATGAGCACGTAATTTTTTCTTACTCTATCGTGATGATCATTTCTCCGTAAGTATGTGGGTCCCAACAGAATGTTTTTGCAATCGCAGGAGAAAACTGGTGATGGAAATTTCATGAGAAGATCCTGTCGCAACGAAAAACGCCTTATTTAAAATAACTTCCAGTCTAATTCACGTATCATTTTTGTGGTACTATTTCCCCTATTTAATGAGATGCCCTTCTTTGAACTTTTTCGAAGTCATCCGTCAGTACCACCCGATGCGGATCCCACACCGCACAGCAGTACTCCAGAATAGGGCGGACAAGCGTTTTGGTCATCTGATGACTTGACAGGACGGCAAATGACAGCATCATCTGCAAACAATCTAAAAGGGCTACTCATAGTGTCTCCTACGTCGTTAATATAGATCAGGAACGGTAGGGGGACTATAATACTTCCTTGGAGAATGCCGGATATTGCTGCTCTTCTACTGGATGCCTTTCCGTCTATTACTACGAACTGTGACATTACTGATAGGAAATCACGAATGTAGTGGTACAACTGCGGCGATATTCCATAACGAAGTAGTCTGATTAGAAGACGTTTGTGAGGAACGGTGTCGAAAGCCTTCTGTAAGTGTATGGAATAAATCTGACATCCCCTGTCGATCGCACACGTGAGTATAAGGAGCAGATTGTGTTTCGCAAGAACGATGTTTTCTGAAACCGGGATGATTATGCGTCAATAAATCGTTTTCTTCTAGGTAATTTATAATGTTCGAAAAAGTGTATATTCCAAAACCCTACAGCAAATCGACGTTAGTGATATGGGCCTGTAATTCAGCGGATTACTTCTATTTCTCATTTTGGGTATTGGTGTGACTTGAACAATTTTCCAGTCTTTAGGTACGGAACTATCTGTGAACGAGCAGTTGTGTATAACGAGACTGTGATTCGTTGTGTAAATTACTGAAAGCGTCTCTCATTGAAGTACGCTCTATATTTCGAACATCTACGAGGCTTTCGCAATGTTGGGTATTTTGCATTTCATCATAACTAAATTGTGATCCAACTCTGTATCTGCTCCTGTGTAGCCCTTATACTCCAATATTGGATATTGGAATTTCTGCCTGACGTGATGTTATATAACTGGAATCTTCCAGCGTCTCGAAGCCCTTTCCAAGTTTACCTCCACGTCTTTTGATTCTTGATTAGAGAATCTGCTGTTACTAATCTAATCAATCTTCCTCCTTTTTCTCATTCTTACCACAAAACCCGTATTCTCATACAACACTTTCTTGTATTCCGCCACAAACAATGTATTTAAATCAGCCATTAATCCCATTACGTACAGACTTATGCTTTCAGTATCCTCATATACTTCTATAGCTTCATCGCCTGTCTGCGTCGTCAAAACGTGTTGGTTTTTTGCCAATTCTGATGAGAACAATAGTGTAATTGGATTGGTCACAATAACGTACTCCCTGTCCTACGTTCCTATTCGTAATGAATCCTGCAACTGTTGCACCTTTTTCTGCTGTTGTTGATGTTACCTTATACTCGTCTCCCAAAGATGACTGTCTTCTTTTCATTTCAATTTACAGTTTTCTCTTATATCTGCATTGAGATTTACCATTTCTCTTTTGAGTTTCTCTAGCTTCCCTACACGTTCAAATATCTGCAATTCCTCTTCCTCTACAACTTTAACTCTTCATTTATTATTCAATCTTTTCTCAAGACTACCTCTCCTTTGGCAGTTCCATTATTGGCATCCGAATTAGGAGGACCAGTCCGAAATCTCTTGCCAATAGAGAGATCATCACGAAATTTTTTCAGTTACAGGCCATATTTCCTGTTGATAGACACTACATGTCTCTAATGCAGGATTTTCGATTGCCTACTGTAGCTTCATGCCAATGATCATTGCTAGGGGCCTTTTTCTATCCCATGGGCAAGCAAATACCCTGAACCTCTGTCCGCATCTCTGCCTTCCTTCACAAGGCTGTTGACAGAATGAAGATGATTTCTAATGCCGAACTCTGGAGCTGCAATTAATAATGAGTTTTATTCAAAGTTTAAGTAGTGATGATGTTCGAACTAGGGACACATGACACTTTGATTACAAGTCGAGTAAGCTATGTTTAGACCAAGGGTTCGGATAAGTTTTCATTATGCGTTGCCTGAACATTTCACCGAGCACTGAAACTATAATTCTGGAAAACTTCTGAGGATGTTGTTGAAAATGCCATCTGTCCACAGGTACCTGCATCCAAGGACGCAAACATGCTCTTTTGTGCATAATAACGTAACACTCATTTAACACGTGCATTTAGACATACATCTGTTTCCGAAAATGAATGTTTTTCGTTATCACTGTTACGTCTTTTTCTCAATCCGTTATTACGTACAAACACTTGTGAGTGAAGCCAGAGCTCGCTCCTTGTCACGTCATCCATCCAGCACAGAGACACAGCAGACGAGCGTGACTGCAGGAGCTGCTGGACATATCGTCCCAGCGTGGGAAGGATTTTTCAGTTATAGGCGGTTGCCTTCTCGCCAGTGAGTGCGTTGAGAGTCTACTTCTGATCATTAAAGAACATTCGCGGAATGCACTACAGCCCACATCGATCCTCAGATATGATATACTGGAAACCTGAGCTGAAATAACAGTAAAACTAGCGTGATACTTCTGCTGCAAGGATGCGGATTATAATTTCTTTTCATCACATAATGCTGCGGTGTTATACCAGATAGACACTGACTCCCTTGCGCCTGCGGTTGCAAGATTCCTGCTGCCTAGGAAGCGATAACTGCTCTCGTTTCCTATTGGCTGACACACGCGGCTCTCGCCTAGAAAACAGGAGTAACAACCCTTCCTTCTGCTTAGGAGTAGACTGTCCAAAAGGACTCTTTGATGCTTGTTAGTAGCTATGGCAGTGTTTTTCCCTACTGAATAAACTCGCCAAAGCTATTCTTCGGTGCCTGTTACTTGTAACTAGTAGCTATCCCATCATTACCTCCATCACCTACTGAGTAGCTTTCAGTGCTAGTCAGCCACCATTGAAGCATTTCCTTCATCCTCACTGCCGTTACCGCAGTTCTTTCTTTACTTTCACCCCTAGACTTAGTCGGCTTCCTGTGAGCACTACGAAGTGTCGCATTGCTGCTGCTGACGATGGTGCGGCTAATAGTGATCCAGACTTGCATCTCATGACGATTCTGCGGGTATGAAGAGTTGATTTCTGTTCAAACTATTATTGATTTTTTGTGGGCGCATTTTAGTTGCATTCTGTTGGCTAATATGTTTTTCTCATTCTATTAGTGTTGCAGATGGGAGCATACAATCAAAACTATAGAGCGACAGTGCTCTTCAAAATTTTGCGACGCCGCTTGGCATCCAGAGGATGGCAGTTGGAGAAATCCTAGGTCATCAACTTAAGTATCGCTTCTGTCTCTCCATCCCTCCCTATGCGTGTGAATAATGCAATGACCTAACATTGTGCTTTTAGTCTCTGCATATTACCAAATTATTCAACTTCATCCAAGCTCTAGAATTATCGATTCAACGCCACTGCAGTGGCCCATACTAATTACCGATTATGGCGATTACTGCCAACCACAGAGTACACATTGAGCTCACGGGATGTCCCAAGTCGTTAAGAAATCCATATGTGTGTAGTAGCTCTTTCTATGCTTCTTCTTACATATAAATACAGTGCCACAGACAATTCCATGTTTCCATTAATACAGTGATGTATTCTTCTCTGCTTGTAGATGAATTCGATTATGTGTGGTGCGTGAATTAGCTGACGCTGTCTATGAAGCCATTCATGGGGTATGATGCCAGTTATCGAAGACTGAATACATCAGTAAAAGTTATTTCTAATTTTCTCCTTCTACAATATTAACAGCCAGCACTTAGTTGCAGCCGGGGATTACTAATCCGCTGCATAGTGAAAATCTCATTCTGGAAACATCCCCCAGGCTGTGACTAAGCCTTTCTTTCAGGAGTGCTAGTTCTGCAAGTTTCGCAGGAGAGCTTCTGTAAAGTTTGGAAGGTAGGAGACGAGATACTGGCAGAATTAAAGCTGTGAGGACCGTGCGTGAGTCGTTCTTCGGTAGCTCAGATGGTGAAACACTTGCCCGCGAAAGGCAAAGGTCCCGAGTTCGATTCTCGGTCGATCACACAGTTTTAATCTGCCAGTAAGTTTCATATAAGCGCACACTCCGCTGCACAGTGAAAATCTCATTCTTGATGTGTTCTTGTTTGTCTCTATGTGCACTTGATGATGTCAACCAGGAGAGAGTGTCCATCGGCTAAGATGGGCTGAATATTGCGGGAGATTGTGGCTAGTAGGATTCTGTGGTCTGATTCAGATGCGGAAAATTCTGTGTGTGTGAAGAAACACTACAGAGCTCTACATATATTTTACATTTTGATTATACTTGATACTTACTATCTTTGTTGCTCCATACTGTGTACGTTAGTGGAGGAGACAATGGGTGGCAGAATTGTACCTGCAGCAGCTGACCTGATGATGCAGTATCCGCGGACAGACAGACAGAAATCTGGCCCATCACCTGTGATGACGATACACCTGTAGCCCAGTCTGTCTCCCATATGTCATCCACAGTTATGTACCAACTGCTCAGTTTTTCACCCACGAAGATTTTCCCAAAGCCTGGTGTTTTGGACGTGATTAATCTGCAGTCAGATGTGCACAAGCCCAATCCATTGTCTGGAATGATGCAGTCATGCCCTGACATGCAGCAGCTTGGTCCACGTCAATTATAGAGTACGCATTGTCAGACATGTAGCAGCCTGGTCCATCATTTGCAATGATATTCCTGTAGCCGAATGTGCAGCAGCATCCCAATCTGTTACCTGCAATAATGTATCCACAGTTGGCTGTGCTGCAGCAGTCTGTTCCATCATCTGAAGTGCTACTAAGGCCACCGATACCCCAGTTTGGCCCATCATCAAGGCATGACACAACTCTAACTCGTTTGCATTGGTCTGCACCATGACTTCTGCATGTTAGTTCCTCTCACGAATATCAAGACCAATATCATTTTAGATCAATGAGACACAATTACCCTCTCCCCAGATTTTTACGGAACAGAAAGTGCGTCCTGTAGCTGCACTGGACTACTCAAAGATTGCTTGGGCATTCTAGGACAGTGTACCACTTCCCCACATTGAAAACACGAATTAGGACCACCTAAATACGGCCCTTTCTAACAATGCTTGTCAGAAACTTTTGGAAAGGATATGTCAACATAATGCGGTATCCCTCATTAAGTGCAAAGCTGTTCTATTAACTAACACAACCACTGAAAGAGGAAAATGATGCTGCTGCAGAAAAGAAGAGCATCATCTAAATTAGTGGGGCCAGTGGTATGATATCATGGAGCACATGAATCACGTAGATGTTCAGGTTCTACCAACAGCATCATTTTTCAGGAATGGAGGAACGAGAATCCGCTAGGGTAATCTACCATGTACTCCACCTCGATATATACTCGCATGCCTATGTTCCACTTATTGTGGATCAAGTTTCATCTACTTTCAAAAGATGTATTTGCTAAACTGGCTCTCATTCACATTCAGATTCCTTTGGACAAATATTGCCTTGGGTGGTCACTTCTGGCTAGCATCAAAAATTGCGTTACTAATGCACAGCATAAAAGTCCATACGAAAAATGTGATATCTGCAGGCACTACAAGGCCTCCCATCCCCATGAAAATCTCAGGGGATTTCAAATTTGTGAGGCGAAACGCTAATTATTTGACCCACGTTTATATTCTGGAAGTTGATCGGACCGAAGATGAAGACGACCTTACACACACTGCGCAGAACCAGGAAGAAAAGTATGAAATGGTTGTGAACCTCACCTTTTACAATTTAGCGTCCCAGATATATAAACATTTTGCTTATCTCTGAGGATGAGGGAAAACACTCAGTCTGAGTCCAAAACATGCTCCATCTACTTTCTGCCTAATGTCCTCACATCAAGGTGCTTGGCATTTTTGCATTAGATGCTTCTAATTCCTTACCACAAGTGACTATCGAAAGGCACCTCACTGATTGCTCGCGACTGGAATCGCTGTTCCTTGAAATGCCTACTGAGGATAGAAAATTCTTAACGTTTAATGATGCCCGCGAACAGAATAGATAATGCTTCATTCACGCCGACTTTGAGTAGCTTCTAGTTACTGTAGTGCGTTGTGAAAGTGACCCCTTTGCGTTACATACCACCTTCACAGAAGTGTAAGCGGCAGCATTTCAATTTGTATGCTGCCCTGATGTCAGCTGAAACAATTTCGAATCCTACGTTGGGGATAATTGCCCCACATGGTTGCTGACAGGGCTCAAAATACTTGCTTTGCTTGCTGTGATTCATCACATAAACGTCCACATGGACATTACAGAGGAGAATGATGCCTTTCATGAGCTGGCCACTAATGGACATGTTTGTAGATTACCTTTGGACGGGACAGAGGAAACTCCACATACTGATCACTGTCATCTGACAGGGAAGTCTTGCAGGGAGGCTCGCAATGCAAGCAGTTTCCGGTACGAACTGCCACAAAACAGCCATGGCACATCCCTATCTATTTTCACAATTTGAGTTGATGTAATGCCCACTTTCTCGTTCAGAAGTTGGCTGGTTTGGAGTTCACGTATGGTAAAGACCGTGCCTTCTCTTACACTGTTGATAACCAAGCTTTTCTTTCTTCCTTTTTTTTTTTCCAAAGAAGATCACAGTGAGAATAACACTCCCTTTCTGGACTCACTTCATTTCATGCACACATCGCTTCAGAAACTTGATGAGATGACACCTGAGGATGATGAGCATATCAGCAAAGCCACATATCCTGAGGATGCAAAGTTTCAGCTTGCGATGAAGAAGAGTGTATTTCTGTATGATACCACGATTAAGTGGAGAGACTCCATGAAGCAACATTGTCCGTCATAGCCACATCTTCCAGTAAACAAACAGGCACTGCCGTAACGGATGCAGGATATGAGGAAACAGTGATTGTTTGACAGTATTTCGATATCAATAATTTTGGAGAAAATCTAAGACTATATACATAAGCAAATGTAGGCCTGCTCATTGACATCTTCAAGAAGTTCTGGAATGTATGTCTGGACACATATAACACCTGGATCCTGCCTTCCATTTCACTGCAGCAGGGGATTCAGTGTTAAGAAAGATACATGTCAGACTGTACCAGTTGCCTGAGGTTGGCCAACTGCTCTCCTAAGAACGCCAGATTCATGGGGGACTCAGCAAGTGTGTGCACCGAAATGCCAAGATGAATAACCTGCTATTGAAAGAGTAAGAGGCAAACCATCTGTCTATGATCTCTATCTGAATGTAATGAACCTCTACAAGTATGCCATGCAACAACGTCTACAACTTGGAGGGTTCCGATGGCTACCTCAGGAACATACTGTCACACTGAGTGAACTGATTGAATATGTGATTATGTCTTGGAAGTTAACCTGGAATATCACACCCATTTGCGTCACGACCACGGCAACTTGCCGTTACGTGTGGAGCGTCTGGTTCCGCGAAGTGGCTCGAACCTAAACTTGTAACACTGAAAATGCAAATAAAATATACAAAATTTTCGCCGTATCTCGCGTCAGTGTAGACGCCCCTGATTCGTTAACCTGCGAGTACTGAGAGCAGGACAGGAGTATACAGGTGGAGGAGGCTGTACTTTTAACTACTGTCTGTCGCACAATTATCCGTGGCTCTGGAGACGACTCGGGCTTCTCGAACAGCAACAGCAAGGGCAATTCAGCATTGCCATCGGCTACATTCTTCGTCGTCTTCGCAGCTTCAACATCAGAAGAGTGCTAGGTGAAAAATTGTAAACTTACATAGGCATTACCCTGCAACATATCTTTCACGAACTATGGCTAACCTGAATAAGAACCTGCAATAGTTAAAACTTGTAGAGAACCTGTGTTGTTATTGATCTCAGGCATTATTGCCAAGCAGGGTCGTTTTCCTTTCCATCCAATCATCGAGCGTAATACGAATATGAAAATGGATTAACTATTTAATGTCAGTTTTGTGTGTCTGCTAATAACCAATTTCAGTCAAAATTTTCTGTCTCAGTGACTGTTCATTCTTGGATTCATTTATTTTCTCGTGTACTGTTGTGCTGTGGAAAAGCGTGACACTCTTCTGTTGCCACACAAGTGATTATTTGCTTAAATTTCTTTGCTATTACCTTTTCTCAAGATTCTTGAGATTCATTGCCCTGGCGGATGGCTATTGTTTATTTACCCCTTTTTAGCTAATCAATTTTTTCTTTGCATTATCAGTAATTTTTGAAGTAAACACACACACACACACACACACACACACACACACACACACACACACACACACATGTGAAAACCGACGTACTCAATAACTCCAGTGAATCATCTGAGCACAACTGGGAGATGATTCAGCCCCTACAGATGAACAGATTGTCACCATAATTTGGCGCCCTTACTTTCACAGGAAGTGTAGTATGTAGCTAACCCTCCTCCCCCCCCCCTCCATGCGTTACTGAGCGACTGCACTATACTCCACACATTCCAAAATTATCATTAGTATTTAGCTGAAGCTTAGAATAGAATCCTTCCTTCTGCTGTACACTTTCCTCCAACTAACAGGCATCATTTTCCTTCAGTAACGATGGCCTTAATGTAAAATTTCACTATGCATATGCGATGACGGTTAGTTATACCGCAGTCAAGTAGGGCGATTAGGAAGATGGAGACTAGAAACTGTTGACAATGTGAGGATCAAACTAAGTTATATTCTACACCACAGAATGTCTTAGGTTTTGGTGGGACTTGTTAGTATCATCTGTGAAATGTCGTTCAAGCAGGGGTATTAGCTGAAAGAGTAGTTTGGTGTTAACACCGAATACAGAGTTGTCACTATGTCTGATTTGACAACTATTTTTACAAATTAATGAACGATAGATTGTTCCGAAGAACCATAGAGAAGGTCGAACAGTACCGCGAAACTCATTTAGATTACCGGTGGGATGAGAATTGTGGTACAAGTAATTACATTGACAAAATCTTCAATGAAGGTCTAGTCGCTGAGGACATCGACTAGATGACAGTGCAGTTCACGAAGCCAGTCTATATCTATAGGTCTGTACAGAACCTCCCTTAACTCCACACACATTGCTTTCTCTATGACGATGCTGCCCCCATATGATGTAATTACGTACAATCCCGAAGTATGAGATACGTCTAGATAAGTAGCCGATATTCCTTTTGGAACGACACCTAGAAAGAAGCACGTTTCTGGCTTGATCAAAGACGAGGCGTATGGGTCACAGATTCTGATGTTTGTAATGTCAGACCAAAGAAGGGCACATACTGATAGAAGCAAGTGCCAATTAGAGGCGGGTGCAGCTCCACAGAAGGTACACTAGATATTCTTTCGATTCAGGAGCTATGAGCTACATACCACACTTTCAGTGAAAGTAAGGGTGCCAAATTATGGCGACAATTTGCTCATCTGTGTGGACTGAATCATCTCCCAGTTGTGCTCAGGTGATTCACTGCCGTTACTGAGTATGTTGATTTTCACATTTGTGTTGTGTGTGTGTGTGTGTGTGTGTGTGTGTGTGTGTGTGTGTGTGTGTGTGTGTGTGCGTGTGTGTAGGTTGGAGGATAGGTGAACTGTCTTCTTAATCTGATGCCACTAGCCCCAAAATCCCTTAAACATATTGTATACAGAAAGTGAATGGTTGGATTGTAAAGCGATAGAAATGATTGATGAAATAAAAATAGTGTATATATTGAAAATAATTACATTTGATAGAAATGATGAACCAAGTCGGCAGTAATGATTATGTGGGAGATGTAGTGCATAGGATCTTCTGTTTTACTACTTTTAGGGCAAATAATATCTCAGTATATATGTGCTTGATTGTACTAACTTTAAAGAAAATTGTTTGTATATACCCATGACCAACCATTAAAGTTACAAGAAAAACTTATTTATTCAAAATATTTTATAAGTAGTATGGAAATAAGCAATAGATTATGAAAGAATGTTTTTACTAGACACACAAAGCATTACTAACAGAAAAGATAAAAAGTACTGTCTGAAACCATAAGCCACATTTTTATAATGCTGTTTTTATATGCAAAATAACTTGGTCCCTTTCGCTGTGGATTATAAACGACTGGACTCATATAAGTGAACTGTACAGAGAGAAAATTGTTACTGATAATCCAGTATTTAATTTCCTACGTTTTATAACAGACCTGAACCTCTTCTCCACAATACATAGACCTCACATGAAGAGGTGTACACAGCTGAACTGTTATAAAGGGTGGTAAGGGGGAGGAGCAGTCCAATGGGTTTCCCACTATTTTAATGTGCTCACATTGGTCAATATTTTATTATGTGTCCAGTATCGAGTTACATCGAAACTTTGAAAATACTTTGCTTGAGAGTGTTGGGGGTTTGCCTAGGTGGCCTTCATCAATTTCTGGTTCTACCCTGGTGAAGTGGAGTGGCAGTGACCCAAGTGTGTAACCTGGCACCAGATGTATTCTCAATGAAAACCTACTAGCATCTTAGATGTGCTGAAATCTTCACCCATCGTATCGTCAACAGTATTTCACGTCTGGCATCGTAAATTCACAATGGAAGGCGATAGACATCCCCCAGGTTTCGGTGTTAGGCCATATATCATGTGTCATTAGTTTTGTTCCACCGTAAATACCACGAATGCCGATGAACCCCTAAGTGCTAAACCGATAAACCCGAGTGCAACCACCTAGACTCTCAACACCACCCAGTCTGCACTATCAAAATGGATGCAAAATGTGAAATTAAACCTCAACCCATTCAGTACCGAAGCGGTACTAGTTAGTAATTCTGGGCACATTACTTCGAAATATCAGGAATCCCTACCATCTTTAATTCGAAATTGTATAAATATCGACTTCTATTGCTGAGCAAAAAATCTAGGATGAATAAAAGATGAAAATGAAGTTGGACTGAGTGCATAAATGCAGTGCCCGAGAAGGCGTCAGCATCTCTCCATGCTCTTCCTTCCAACTTTACCTGAAAAACAAATTTCTAGAAACACTTACGCTTCCAGTAAATGAATAGCGATGTTCTCCTGCGAAGTGTCTCTCAGGTAGACTCGTGGCACATTGAACTGGTTTCGAATATCTGTGTTCGTTATATCTTCGATGTTTGACTCTTTGATTATAAGGTAAGTTGGGTGCAGACGTGAACTGTGGAAAGACGCCAGCACCGTTACATTCAGTGAACAACAGGATGGCAGCACCTCAATTGTCGGAGCGTGTAGCCACCATCTGAGAATGCTGTGATTGTGCATGACACTCTGTTCATCTGGTTTAATTGTTCCATAATGCTCACCAAGAAAGTCTCTGAAACCTCTGGTTCTTTCAGTTTATCCAGGTCCTATCTCATTAGTTTCCTATATCCAGGTTTAATGTCATTAACATGCTATTCTTTTGCAGTTTCTTCACTTTTCATCGACAGTTGAAAATTGTGGTCAGGGCCCACATTTACCCCTTGAAATGTCTTACAGTTTAAAATCTGGTTCCTAAATCTCTGTTTCATCATTGTAAAATCAATCTGAAACCAAGGTCTCTTCCACTTATACAGCCTTCATTCATAAATCGTGCTTGGGTAGCTTGGATAGTAGAGCACTTACCCACGAAAGGCAAAGGTCCCGAGTTCTAGTCTCGGTATGGCACTCAGTTTTAATCGGCCAGGAAGTTTCAAGAATTTTGCTTCACCCTTTAGTTTTAGATAAGTCAGCTTCAGAACCAAGTAAATTTATGTTCATCCTTGTACAGTTTGAAATACTGGTAGGCTCCTTTCCTCTGAATGTTTGATTCTTGATTGAAAAAGAAGAAGTCACATGGAATTCTGTCGCAAGTAGATAAATTACGGACTGCATAATATCAAGATTCTTAAAAGGCTGATTTTATAAGGAACTGGGTAATTTACACCACGATGTGATCGACTTTACTTCATTCTCACTCATTAAGTGGCACAACATGTGAATCCATACGTTTCTACACTAGGCATGAGAATCCATTTCCTCTGGGCATCAAACGCTGATGCACTTTCCTTCCTTCTGGATTTTGTACTGTGGCTCTCAAGAAACTGACACTGAACTCAGAGTAACACTTTTAATACAGTCAGCGTAGTCCTCAGTAACACTCCTAAGTCCTTCCTTACTTCCACTGCTCGTCACGACCCACTTCATGAATGTGTAACCGTAGCACATCAAAGCCCCGCTTGAAGCTGTACAAGGAGCCGGTTTAAGAAAACACGGTGTGGAACTTGTCTGACCCGACACTGAGGAGGGACCTGTTTCGCTGATGCTGTGCTTTGAACGATCGAGGCTCTGTAGGAACCGCTTTGCTTTTACATATGCGTATCAAATTTGTCATCTTTATGTAATGGTTGTAGAAAGCAACGGGGATACACAGATATCTTTACTGTGTTCACTGAGCTATTTTTCAAGACTACTGCGAGTAAACTGCCACCTGTTTACGTTGTTAGTAAGCAAATTGGCATTATTACTTGAAAATGTTTTCCTTTGCCGTTGTACACTGTCTAGGAAAAGCAAAGAATTAACAATAGGATAAATCAATGACACATAATGCCACAATCAAATGTTGTAATTTATTGTAGTTTTCAACTTCGAGGATGCAGAAGAGTTATCACCTTTGCAGTGTTAGAACAGTAGGTGGCCCCGCTAATGTGGTGAGACGGACGGCTGCTATAACCTAACTTCGCTGTGAAGTATCATACACGTTAGAATTTTTGTATACCATTAATTGCTTTGTGTAGCTTGTATCTTACACCCCACAATGCGATTTCTGCCCTGGGTGATCAATAGTACCAATCGAAGGACGCGCTGACTTGTTCTAAAGTAAGCAGCGGGCGTTGAGTAGCGTTACAAGTCGTTTGAAATACAGCGCAGTGATCTCCAAACGTCTCCATTCAGTCTGTTTAGTACAGTCGTTATAAATTCTCGCTTTTTGGAGTTGTTTGTTTCATGTCTTCTGTGGTTTAAAACAAATGTTAAGTGAAATTCGATGGTGTGTTAAAAGCTAGTGTTAACTTCCTCTCGCCTTACAATCGTTTGACGTGGTCTCTTGGATACATTATAGGGCTTAAAATAATTTCCTGGTGTCGTCGGTTTAAGACTGCAGTTAGAATATATTTTGCCTTTAAAGCTTTAATTCGCTTCATGTCTGGTACCATCTTCATACAACCCACTTCGCTTTTGTTGTTATACGTCTGCCTGACGCATGGAAGTTAGCTGCACAACTCACCGAAAGACAAGTATTTACTGACTTTTACTGACTTTTGCCTTACTACAGTTTAAGTGTGTGGTAGTGCTTTCTGGCCGTTGCATGAACAGCGTCACGTGTGACAAACGCGGAAGTTGCTGTAGGTTAATTGGTATAGGATTATCAAGTTAGCACTCGGAGTTGGTGTTTCACAGGGGAGAATGCAGTGGGGAAGACAAAAATGTGTCGGATAAGACTCCATCATGGAGTTGTAGATCATGCAGTCGAGACAAGGAAATTGTGGAACAAGGAAGAAAGAGTTGTGTCCTCTAGGCAGAATTGGAAAGCATATTTTAAATTAGATAGGTTGAAGGGGGAAAGAGAAAATGAGAGGTGGGATAAGGTGGCAAATAATAGGCAAAAAGAGAAAACAGCTGAAATCACACTTTAAATTCCGGTTAGCAATCAGTCTGATTTGTTAGCTGAAGTAGAAGAACAGCCTCAACTAATTGTTTAGCATAACATGGTGTAGTAGATTCCGAGGAATGACTGGAAGGCTAGGTCAGTAGAAGACTCACGTAGAAAGAAAAGAGTCTTGCCACTATGTAGCAGTCATGGCAGAGGTGTAGGCCAACTGCTGTAATGAAAGCTAGGCGTAGTATACCATCACACGAGCATCATGAAATCAAGTGGCAAGCTTAACCAGGTTAGTCGTGTGACCAAAGAGCTGAGCGAATACGTTTTCACTGAAACGAAGTGTCATATCGGTACCGTGCTTGTTGCTGCTACTGGAAACTGTTCAATAATCCTTACCTGCAGCTGAATAGTTGGAAGCAAATAGATGAGCACCTTGAAGGCAGTTTAGGAAGGGTGGAGGTGATCACAAAATACTGATCAAAATCCCTATGGTTACTGGAGTCAAAGGTCCACATTTTTTTTAAGGCTACAGTGAGACAGAGAGTATTGAAACAAATTAGAGAAGTTCAGGAGAAAAATACAAGTAATAATTTCCTAATAAATAAAACTAATTTGTTTCATCAGAAAATCAGAGAGTTTAAAGACAAGATAGATGAGCTCATTGTATGCCCAAAAGATGTGGAATATTTTGAACAGATAGATACTCTATGTCTATCTGACCTTCATTAAACGATGGAGTTGAAGAAGTTACTCCAAAATACTTCTCTGACAGTTGTAACAGTGTAGAGATCCCTTCTAGGAAACTTTCAGTTATTTTTGACAAATCGAGGTGCATTATTGAGCAACCTGTGCGAGAGGAAGAAACATTTAGTAGTTTGCGGAGATTTCAATGTAAACTTCTTCAAAGGTACACCTGGCAAAAATGAACTGGGATTATACTTGGTGTGCTTCAATCTAATTTCAGTACTCAGTTGTCCATCTCGTGTGTAGCATAATAGTATGACACTGACTGATAGCATTTTTAGTGGACAATGGTTAGCATGAAACAATTAACATGTACTCAGTTGCTAATGGACGTTGCACAATTAGTGGAGTGTGGCATCTTACAACCATGAGGCAGGTTTATACAAATCAGTGAGGCTCATGAATGAGAACAAAATACAATGTTTCAAGAGTAAGTTAAATGGGGTGATGTACGATGAGGTATAGGTAGGAAGAGATGTTAAACAACCAAGTAGTACAGAATATTGGATTGCAAAAGCTGGAGTAATTTTGGTGTTCCGGTATGTGCTACCCCTTCTGTAAAAGATCCAATTCCTAGATCTTTTCCAATTTTTGCGTTATCCCCACCGTGAGAAAACCGCTAAGAAATGGCACTTCCTTGAGTTTCTTCTCAGTAACTCACTTCCAATACATTTTAGGCATAAATACTCACATCCTGAAAAGTTTTGCATCACCTCGATTCCGAGTGTTCCCGAACCTGTACAGAAAACTGGTACAGACATTAAAATAAACATCATACTTGCCCTTTTTATTGCTCATGAGAACCGCACATTGCATGTTGTACCACCATAGAGCTAGACCTTCACAGGTGGTGGTCCACATTGCTGCACACACTGGTACCTCTAATACAAAGTAGCATGTCCTCTTGCATTGATGCATGTCTGTATTCGTTGTGGCATACTATTCACAAGTTCATCAAGCCACTGTCCGTCCAGATTGTCCCACTCGTCAATGCTGATTCATCGAAGATCCCTCAGAGTGGTTGGTGGGCCACGTCTTCCATAAACAGCTCTTTTAGATCTCTCCCAGGCATGTTCTAATGGTTTCATGTCTGGAGAACATGCTGGCCACTCTTCTCGGGCGATTTCGTTATCCTGAAGGAAATTCACAAGATGGGGGCACGAATTGTCGTCCTTGAGGACGAATGTCTCGCCAATATGCTGCCGATATGATTGCACTATCGAACGTTACGGCGCCTTCCTTGATCACCAGTGGCGTACATCGGCCCCACATAATGCCTCCCCTCGCTGCACTCGCTGGACAGTATGTCTAAAGCCTTCAGCCTGACCGGGCCGCCTCCAAACACGTCTCCGACGATTGTCTGGTTGAAGGCAAATGCGACACTCATCAGTGAACGGAATGTGATGCCAATCCTGAGCGGTCCATTCGGCATCTTGTTGGGCCCATATGTACCGCGGTACATGGTGTCCTGGTCGCAGAGATGGATCTCACTGTGGATGTCGGGAGTGAAGTTCCGCATCATGCAGCTTATTGCGCACAGTTTGAGTCGTAATACGACGTCCTGTGGATACACGAAAAGCATTATTCTACATGGTGGCTTTGCTGTAAGGGTTCCTCCGATCCATAATTCGTCGGTAGCCTTCAATCACAGCAGTAGCAGCCCTTGGGCGGCCTGAGCGAGGCAAGTCATCGGCAGTCCCTGTCTCTCTGTACCTCCTCCACGTTCGACACATCCCTTGTCGAGAGACCTTTCTGGCACTAAGTAACAATGTGAACGTGATTGAACCGTGATATTGACCGTTTATGCATGGTTGAATGGACAATACGAGCCGTGTACCTCCTTCCTGGTGGAATGGCTGGAACTGATCGGCTGTTGGACCCTCCGTCTAATAGGCGCTGTTCTTGCATGGTTGTCGACATCTTTGAGCGGGTTTGGTGACATCTCTGAATAGTGTTCATGAAATTTTTAGGAAGTAAATATTTTAGGAAAGGAAACAAAGCAATTTTCCATATACATACAAATTGATAATAACTTCTATTTTGATGACATATATAAAATTCTAAGTAAAAAATTCATCAGTTTCTGTTGTTTTTTGTGCTTGTGTGGTTGCTGACACAATTTATCTCTTCCACCAACAGCAGTGGATCACGTATCTCGTCTTCGTCCATGTGGAATTGATTCTCTGGTGCGTTACGGCTTGATTCGATTACACAATGAACAGATACATTGGAGCATCGAAGTTCGGCTTTTTTACAGTTGAATTTGTTGGCAAACATATCTTTCCAGTATAATCTGTGGCCATATGTTTTTAGCAGTAACATGAAATCGTGTTTAGCAATGCCTGTGTAGCCGATTCTTTATTCATTGGCACCGGCGTTAGACCACCAAAATACCTCTCTTGATAGCGTCTTGTTCCACACCCACCCATCTAGGAACATGCAGGTAGGTTCCACAGTGCATGATATTGAATTGCATCCTGTGCTGAAGGTAGGTTCGCCAAATCGAATTAGCTGTTTATAGCAGCTTTAGAAAAGCAAAAATGTCTCATTCCATCTATAGAAGTTTTAGAGACATCGCAATAAAGTCTCACAAAATTTCCAGTTCCTCCCATGATCTTCTCTTCTCCAGCAGCTGGTATTTACAGGCTGTAACAGCATGCGTTCTCAGAAATGATACGTTCACAAAGGTACATGTATCACATTGGAGCAACCGAAATTAACTGTTCAAACATATTTACATTCTGTATTTTAATTTAAAAAATCTACCTGTTACCAACTGTTCGTCTAAAATTGTGAGCCATATGTTTGACTATTACATCAACATGTATCACAAAGCGAAAAAAGTGATCCAACTAAGACATTCATTTTTCTTTACGTACTATACTAATATGTAATGAAAAAATGGGTCCCTATTAAAAAAATACGTAGTTGATGTCCATTTAACCTATGGCAGCTTAATCTAGCGGGCCAACCATAGCTCCATCTAATTTCCCTCTTCAAGCTAGACGAGTTTCTTTTGATGCTTATTTCGTGAGATATTTGGCCAGGTCACTATCAATGGACCACCATGTATACATATCCTGACACAGATAAATAATGCAGATCATAAAATTAAAACTGTATGGGACATTGTCAAGCGCGAGACCGGATGGCCAATCAATTTTCAAGAATCAACAATAATTAAGTGACAATTTACTAGTTGCATGTACTTTTAACGATTTGATCGCAACAGGAAATTAAGTGTTCAATGGTTAAGTTGAAGAAGCAAGAGAATATATTAGAAGTGTCATACCACGAATCTTTAAGCAAGAATTACGAAAATTCCAAACGACAAAAAGCTCTTCCGGGAGTGCTGGAATTCCAAGAGAGTTCTGAATAGTTTTTCCAACCTAATAAGTAGTTCCATAGTGGTTTACACAATGCACCACCGTCACAGGAAATTCTTCCAGATAGGTTAAAACATGTTATTATTAAGCGGCTTCATAAGAAATATGATTTGATGTCACTGAACAATTACTGTCTAGTTTCATTCGTGACAGTTTTACCGAAATTTTTGATGAATAATATGCTCACTAGTAGTCACATTACGTAAGTGGAAAGAATTTACTTAGCATATCGACAGAAAATATTATTTACACATTCACTCATTAAGCACTAGAGGCCTTAAATAATAATATACCACCAGCTGTTATTTCCATGATCCTTTCAACGCTTTTGATTGTGTGGATGCTGATACTCTCATAGAAAAACGCAGTTGTTAGGGAATTGATGGCTTTACACACCGCTGGTTTTGGTTGCACTTGAGAAGCAAAAGGCAAGAGATTGCGCTGAATAATTCATTCAGTGTCGGAAATGTAGAAAGTCTCAGTTACTGAGGAAAACGAATCACAAAGGATATACTACAGATTTCAATTCTGATTCATCTCGAAATCCTTTTATATGTGGATGACCTTCCACTTAACATTCAACAAGCAAAATTGGTACTTTTGTCAGGTGTTAATAGTGTTATGATAAGTCCCATTAAAGAGAAAGCAATAGAAAAGTTGGTATATGATATTTTCCAAGGAATTGTTAAGTGGTTCTCTGAAAATGGAGTCTCCCCTAAAGACTGAAGAAAAAGTACACTGCAGTCAATCCTGTTCAAAAAATAGTAGTGGATGAGAAATAGCCTGTATGTAGGGTAGAATGCTCAAAAATTTTGGTTGTACACACTGATGAAAGCCTGACCTGGGAGATGCATTTAACTGAGCTTCTCAAAGAATGAAGTTCAGCTACTTTTGCTGTTTGTACAATTTCTTGTCTTGGAAACAAGTGTATCAACGTCCTCATGTATTTTGCGTATTTCCATTCAGTAACCTTGTACGGGATTATTTTCTGGGGTAAGTCAGCACTTAGAAAGAAAGTACTGATTGCATAAAAGCGAATAGTGGAATTCTGCCACAGACGGTATGTAGGTACCTCTATAGGGATCTAGGCATTTTAACCCCGACGTTGAAATACATTGATCTGTAATTTATAACCCATCACAGTTTGAGAAGACCGGTGATGTACATAACTACAACACTACATGGAAATATGACTTTTACTACCCATTGTTAAAGTTGTAAATGGCTGAGAGAGGAATTGAATAAGCAGAAACAAAAATTTTTTATCTGCCCAAAAATATCAAATATCTGCAAGCTTAAAATCTGGTTTAAAATCATTTCTCCTGGACAAACTCTTAAGTTCCACTGACTGATTTCTACCTGAAAACTGGAAGCTAGAAGACAGAAAGAAAAGGAAAACTGAAGTGCAGTTGCAAGAGTAGGATTAAAAAAAAAGAAGTGTTCAATTATGTTAACACCAGTAATGAATACATAACCTGCAAACTAAATCGTTCCACCGTATTTCTATAAAAGTATCGTTCAAAAATTAAGATACAGTAATAGGTGAATATTAACGATATCCGAAGACAGGACGAGTTGTGGGAACAGTGCATCAGAAACAGCACCTCTTCAGGCTTAAAGAAATGTCAGTTTGAGGGTTCATTGACGAATATTGGTAATTTTTAATCATTTGTGCGATTCTATTTCTTATAATACTGAAAAAAATGGGAATTAATGTAGAAATGCTGCTCCATCTTTCATGGTATGAAATGCATACATTTATGTCAACTTATTTTGTATTTTAGATAGCGGTGGTCTTAGTGGATAGCGTCTGTGCTGTCTATGTTTATTTATCTTTAATATTGCCTCTACATCGATTTAAGACTGGTTCACAGTGTTACAGAATCCATAATGTACACAATGCAACAGAATTAAAAATTAATTTTTAAACTCCTGTAATTGTCTCCGATTGCACTGCAGAAGTTAGAATTTTGTCTGAACGGTGCCTACGTCGCTCCTCTGTAATGGTGAAACAGAGACCGCGCTGCAACGTCACCTTCGGACTCAGCGACACTTCAAGCAGCATGACAAACAATGAAGTAAAGACCACACCTCTGAGTATATGCGACGTCTAATGTGGATAAGTGATATTATATTGGCACTAAATTTCATAGAAACTCTGCCCAAAGCCTCCATGGAAATGTCACGACGTTACATACCCTCTCACCCACATTTCACACTTCTTTTGACGCCTCTGCGATGGAGGTCAGAAACGCGACGTTCAGTGTTGATAACCAGTGTTTTTATTATGGGTTGTCGAATAAAACTTTTCAAACGCACCGGCACTCGGAGTTAACACGAAAAGGCCAAAAGAGGTGGCATAAAAGATCTCAGTGAAACTAATTACTCCCCTACGGCATTGATTCCAGCATAATTCGTGGTCCAGGCAGAAAATGCATATGCATCCTTGGCTACTTCGGATCAAGTTCAGATATCGTCGAGTGACTTCAACGGTTCATAGTCGTTCCAATTTGTACACGACAACAAAGTTACGGTTGCACTGCACTTTTAAGAAGTACGATCATGTTGAATCGGTATTTGGTCCCACACTGTCCTAGCAGAAAGACAGAAACCTCCAGGGTATCAGAAGTGGTGATGGTTGTCAATCGTCCTGTTGCTCATCGCTCAGAGAATTGTCGTTTTAGACCGCGAAAAGAGTTGGAATCAATGTCCCAGTGGAACGATTGGTTTCGTTGACGTCCTGTGTCCCACCTCCTAAGGCCTTTTTCTCACGCTTGTGAGTGGTCGTGTGTCTGAAAATTTTCCCAGTCACAAATAACTGAACCACGTGACTTCAACGCTTGGCGTCGCAGTTTTGACCTCCAACGCAGAGCCGTTAAAAGAAAAAGCGAAATGTCTGTAACAGGAAGTATGACGAACTTACCATCTTGTGGCAAGTCAACGGTTGCACTGGGTAAAATTGTGATGAAATTTGGTCCAATACGGTCTCATCAACCCTTCTTCCACGCACCTGAACTTCTGACCTATGGCTTTGTTTACTCATGGCCGACGCATTTCTCTTGAAGCATCATCGACCCCCAGCGTGGCGACGCACGCCATTAAACGTTTGCACCATTACACAGAAAATTAAAACTTCTTCGTCGTAATAGAACACAGTTAGAAGGTTTCGAAATTGTGATTCTTTAGTTGTGTTGTCCAGTGTTGTATCATGCAAGCAGAAGTGCCTTAAAATATTGCTGTTTCGTAACTCGCCTTAATTTCGTTTCTGATATTGTTTATCTTATTTAGGTGAAGAGGTCAGAAAACAATCGTAATATGTGCGGTGAAGCGAATGGTAAAGCAAAGCGATGTGAGGAATCCCTGCACTTTTTTCGATGGACAGAAGCTTTCATGAGGAAAATAATTTATACAACTACTCTGGTTAGCCAATGGAGAGAAGTGCGCAGCATATCGGATGTTGCCGACTGAGAGAACCTACAAACAGGAACGACAGTGTCTGGCTTTCTTTTTTCCACTTGTGCAATGCAAATTTGTGCAGGATATATGTGTGTGAGAATGGGCTGCTGGTGGTGGTGGGGAGAAGGGGCTACCATATTTCCTTTGCCCATGATATTACGGATTTCGGAAGCTTGGACAGTACCACGTTATAATATTGGAAGTAGTAAAATGTAAGAGAAAACCCTTAGTACATTTGAAACATATACATGAAAACATTGAAACATTTGAACTATGAATATATTTTCAAAAGATGATAACAGAATGCAGGTCAGTTCGCTGAGGGGACACACACCAGCGTTGTTGTTTCAAGATATCCTCCTTTTTGAATAGATGGGGAAATTCCACTCACATACCGGGAAATTCCATTCACATACCGGGAAATTCCACTCACATGCCTACAAACACTAGATAACCTTGTAAGAGGTCCATGACTAAGGAATTTATTACTAGCGCACTCGAGCAGATTTAACTTCGATGGATTCCTCACACGCTGCCTGCTATATGTAAGCTACAATAGAACAGCAGACCAGAAAGCAGTGTCGGCAGCAGTAGTGGTAGTAGCTCGCAGTCGGGAAGTTGGTTCAGGTCGCTTGTGGAGAGCAGTTGACTAGATGTATAGCTCACAGGGAGCACTTATATCCTATATCGAATTGACAAGGCCTGTCGCGGAGAAGGATGGCGGTGCCAGAGCGATGTAGTATAAGGTAAAGACAAAAATTATTATTATTTATTGCTGCGTGCATATGTAATTTGCATCAACCCATTTTGTAGTATTGTTATATCAAAGTCACATTAAAGTAATTTTCAATAATTTTTCAATGATAGTCCTGCTTATAAAGATAACTTGTGGCAGTCATTCATCTGAATTTAAAGCTTTTACTAGTTCTCCTATCCATAGTCATGTTAATTATCGTAAATAAAATCAGTTCTTTTTCATACATAACAAAATCTAGTGGCCACCATTGCTCTGAAATCTGCCAAAAAATGTTCTTATAGGAGCAGATATGTACGCATTATCCGGCGACGTAACTGAGGTAAGAATTTTCAGTTTATTGGGAATGACTTTTCAGGGCCATGACGTAGCATTGCTGACATCTGGATTTACCAGTTTAATTCACAGTCAATAAATATGTGATTCATGTATAACCTTTCAATAATTAACTGATAGGTTAGTCACCATTGCTATTGCGAGGTTACAGAAAGAATTTAACTGTCGAGAGGTTACTACACTTGGCGACAGCCGGCCAGGATCGTATTCATTTGTGAATTTCTGAGAAGTACTCAGTTATATATCTGCTATGGCCGGCCAGTGTGGCCGAGCGGTTCTAGGCGGTTCAGTCTGGAACTGCGCGACCACTACTGTCGCAGGATCGAATGCTGTCTCGCTCATGGATGTGTGTGATGTCCTTAGGTTCGTTAGGTTTAAGTAGGTCTAAGTTCTAGGGGACTGATGGCCCGAGATTTTAAGTCTCATAGTGCTCAGAGCCATATATCTGCTCTTATTTGCCTAATGTTAAATGTACTTTGCATCTGGCACAACACATTTACTAATTTGTCACTCCTTCCTACACAGATCATTGGCCATTTATTGCTCTTTGTTGTTATTGTAGTTGTTCTTTTTCGCTTTGCCTTTGATTTCGTACCTACGTTTGACTTGTGAAAATGCCGCGAGAAACTGCCAACAGTACATCGCGATGCGTAATGAGTGAAAAAGCCAGCTTCAATAATTAATTGAAAATGTTAGCAACACTCAGTCATAATGATAATGCTCAAATTACAATGCTCCAATTACAGATAATCCATGAGAACTGACCACCAGTAATCAGTCTAATCAAAACGATGTGCAAAGAAATTCAATTTTGCCCATAGTAAAATACCGACAACTGATGATGCAACACGTTCTACTACAATGAACGCTGCCCAGTTTGATACAACTGATTTGCAAAATTTAGGCAGTGAACAGATAAATGTTTCTAACGAAGATGAACAATGTATTCAAAATACGTCAGATTTATTTGATTCCGATGTAGTGACCAACAGTGCACATCCAATTAGCAAACCTTTTCATAAATCAGACAATGACCAAATTGTTACACAAAACGTGACAAATGCACATACACCATCACGTAGCATAGAAAGCGTAGCTGCCAATTTTGGCATGGATCAACTTAATGAAAGTTTCAAATAGTCGAATGAAAAACACGACTGTTCGATCAGCCACACTAATGAGAAATGCAGACAGATTAATGAACAGGTTACGGCCGTTGTCGAGCAATGTAACGAAACTAAAAAACAATTACATGAAAAAATTAAGGCCTGTGTCAGGAAAGTAGTGAAGAGATACGCAATTCACATGCAGTCACAACAAAACTACTTAGAGATGAAATTAGTGCAGTTATGTGACGAGTTTAAATTAACGTCAGCAGAACTTTCACGCACACTGAAAGCGAAATTCGACAAGAAATTTGAACAACAGAACAGCCAAATTGACGAAGGTTTTAATCATTATCTACAAAACGGTGAAACGCATTACCGTAAATTCATAGAGGAACAGATCAAAGTAAAGAAACAAGTCATGGAAACAATTACTACACAGAGACAGGAAGACAAGCGTAAGTTGTTTACGAAAGCAAAAACATACGTAGGCACCAACATTGCTACAGTATCAGATGAAATCAAAACTATCAAACAGTTGAACACTGAACTGCATGGTGAAATCTCCGATCAGTGATGTTGATACGTCCAATAATACATTACGTAGAAAGTTGTCATCTTTACAGCAAGAAGTGACAGAAATGAAAAATGTTTCAGCCTCTAACACGTCACAGCATATGCCGCATTCTAAATATTTGTCACACTCACACAGCCATTATAACTTACGTCATTTACAGAGAGTACGTGACTTAGATTCCGAACAGACACAGACAAACAGATTCTCATTCATTCCTGATCCTGCTCAGACATTCAGAAAATTTAAGGTATTTAAAAATGATAGAACACTGATTCAACCCTTGGACTGTATACATCAATTTAGTTTTGCTTTTCCACCAACTTCGCCCATAACAAACAAACTTGAATTTTTTGCTGTTTCACGGAAGGCGAACTTTCAACTCGTATGAGACCGATCGCGAAACAATGTTACTCGGTAGAAGAATTTCAGAATACTTTTCTGCCACCATATTGGTCAAAGACGACACAGAGGGGAATTAAGGATCAGTTAATTAACTTACCAATAATGAGACCCCAAATTTTGTCACTGTCACGCAGTTTTTGAAAACATGGTACAGAAAAACCAATACAGTATTTATGTGAGCCGTACAGTTAGTCAGCACTAATCTAAGTATGTATTTCAAAAGTACCACGATCGTTAAGAATGTCACTTTTATCAGGACAGCAGGAAGAAGATATTTATGAATTTAGAGATCTGCTACAGCTTTTGGAAGTTCAGCAGTCAGATTATTCCTTCATAAACAACAATTTTCCGCAACATAACCAAGGCCAATAAGCATATAGTAATTACGATCAGCCACGCTATTTGAAGGTCATAGACGTTCCAGGAGTGACCACCACCAGAACCTTAATAACAGACAAAATTTTAATTGTCAGTGTCGTCAAAGTTATCAGCAACAGCAAACAGATTTTAGCAACAATATAGGGTTTTCCCCCAACAACAACAAAACCAGCCGGTTAGCATACCTAACCAACAGTGTAAAGCGCAAGGTCAACCAAGTTTTAATGTTTCGCCTTCTACACGTATAGCGTTGGCTGCGACAAATAGTAACGCACAGCAACAAGGAAATTACTAAGTACAGAAGACACATCATTTCAGCTTCTACCGCAACGCGCCGTGAAGTAATGACTATCATAACAGACGCAGATTTAATAAAATGGTTCACATGGCTCTGAGCACTATGGGACTTAGCTGCTGAGGTCATCAGTCCCTAAGAACTTAGAACTACCTAAACCTAACTAATTTAAGGACATCACAAACATCCATGCCCGAGGCAGGGTTCGAACCTGCGATCTTAGCTGTCTCGCGGTTCCAGACTATAGCGCCTAGAGCCGCTCGCCCATTCCGGCCGGCCACATTTAATAACAGCAGCTTTTGTCAGCAGCAGAATCATCCGCAGCCGCAGATTATCATGAATGAACCAGACAGTCGATATCATCCCCAACCTAAATCGTCAGGACGCAGTAACAAAACAGTACAATTAGTTGAAACGCCACAGCATCATCCAGCAAATAACAGTGCGTCAGAAAGGACTAGATAAAGTACAGGTTGCATCTTCCAGCATCGCAAGCAATACTTTTGATACACAGAATCTTGTCCACGAAAATGTTATTACTTTTGACGACATCCGAGACACATTTTTACATGAAAAACCAATTATACAAAAAACCATTTCCCACCCTGTTATTGAAGTATAGATTGGATAATCCACATTTTCAGCAGTAATCGATTCTGGATCACCTCTGTCAGTTATAAATGAAGAAACTTTCAACGAATGTAACAAAGAGCACCTATCCTACGTTACCATTAGGCAAAACTAACGTAAAAGGAGCAGTATCTGGTAAAATAGTAGATGTAAAACTACAGACACACTTATCGTTTTGTATTGCAGGTCATACGTTCCACACAAATTTTAGGACTGTTCCCTTACTGACAATAGACGTTATTTTAGGTACGAATATTTTGGTGCAACATGACGCAACTGTTGACTTTCAAAGATCCTATTTAATGTTAAAGGATGAAACATTACAACTGGCACTGGAATTTCAGCACGCTTTAACAGCAGAAGAACAGTCGATTAATTGGACAGAGGTTACTTCCACATCGCGTAACATGGACTGTCATGGCACATTGTTCACAGATACGTATGTACACAACTACAAGACACCAGAAGAAGCTGGCTATTAGGTTATGCAAAATATTTCAGAGAAAGTAAAACATAGCAATGCAAATACAGATGACGAACATACTCAACTACGCTTTGCTTTTACAGCAAACTTCAGTTTTTGATAACATCTGTGGTACTATGTCCGGCTTTATGTATGAATTTTAAGTCAAACAGCAATACATATTTAAAGCCAAACATTATCCTATTCCTTATATCCACAGGTAATAAATCAGGAAGGAATTTCAAGTTATGCCTAATCAAGGTATTATTGAACCAGCAGTTTGGCCGTACATAAACCCGCTCCATAATGATAAGAAAAAGGACGGCTGACTTCGGCTTCTACTTGATTCGCCTCATGTCAAGGACATTATTATCAATGAAACAGATCGCTCACTGACATCTACATCTACGTGATTACTCTGCTACTCACAATAAAGTGCCTGGCAGAGGGTTGAATGAACTGCATCATTACGAAGTGTCGTATTCATGATCTATGGAACAAGTACCAATCTAGTCTAATCTAATCTAACCTTCAACCTGTCTCTCTACCGTTCCATTCTCGAACGGTACAAGGGAAAAACGAGCACTTTAATTTCTCTGTGCGAGCCCTGGTTTCTCTTATTTCATCGAGATGATAATTTCTCCCTATGTAGGTGGGTGCCAACAGAATGTTTTCGCAATCAGAGGTGAAAACTGGTGATTGAAATTTCATGAGAAGTTCCAGTCGCAACGAAAAACGCCTTTGCTTTAATTATTGCACTCCAATTCACGAATCATGTCTGTGACACTATCTCCTCTATTTCACGATAATACAAGACGAGCTGCCCTTCTTTGTACTTTTTCGATGTCATACGTCAGTCCCACCTGATCCGGATCCCACACCGCACAGCAATACTCCAGAACAGGGAGGACAAACGTGGTGTGAGCAGTCCCAATAGTAAACCTGTTGCACCTTATAAGTGTTCTGCCAATGAATCTATGTGATCGTTCCAATTTACGTTATTTGTAATTGTAATCTCTAAGTATTTAGTTGAATTTACAGCCTTAGGATTTGTGTGACTTATCGTATAATCTAAATTTAGCAGATTTCTTTTAGTACTCATGTGAATAACTTCACACTTTTCCTTATTCAGGGTCAATTGCCCCTTTTCACAAAATACAGATATCTGATCTAAATCATACTGCAAGTAGTTTTGATCATCTGATGACTTTACAAGGTGGTAAATGACAGCATCATCTGCAAACAATCTGAGACAGTTACTCAGATTGTCTCCTATGTCGTTAATATAGATTAGGAACAATAGAGGGCCTGTAACACTTCCTTGGGGAACGCCGGATATTACTTCTGATTTACTTCATGACTTACCATCTACTGCTACGGACTGTAACCTTTCTGACAGGAAATCACGAATCCAGTCTCACAACTAAGGTGATACTCCGTAGGAACGCAGTTTGGTTTGAAGACGCTTGTGAGGGACGGTGTCGAAAACCTTCAGGAAATCTAAAAGTAAGGAATCAATTTGACATCCCCTGTCGATAGCATTTATTACTTCATGAGTACAAAGAACGAAATTTTCCATAAACGTGCTGACTATGTATCAATAAATCGTTTTCTTCGAGGTACTTCATATTGTTCGAATACCCTACGGAAATCGACTTTAGTGATACAGGCCTATAATGCAGTGAATTACTCCTACTTCCCTTTATGGGTATTGGTGTGACTTGAACAATTTTCCAATCTTAAGGTGCGAATCCTTCTGCGAGCGAATGGTTGTATATAATTGCTAAATATGGAGCTATTTTATCAGCATACTCTGTGAGGAACCTCACTGATATGTCTACTTTTATGTTCTCATCTTGGAAGTTATTCTTGGTTGGAATTATGGAATATTTACTTTATCTTCTTTGGTTCAATAACTCTGCTTTCGTGGCACTATCATCAGTGCCTTCACCGTTGTTATCGCGCTGTGAAGGTACTGATTGCGTCTTGCCAATGGTATGCTCTATGTATGACCAGAATCTTTTTGGGTTTCCTGCCAGATTTCTAGACAGAATTTCGTTGTGGAAATTATTAAAGCGTCTCGCATTGAAGTACCAGCCATAATTCAAACTTCTGTAAAACTTTGCAAATCTTGGGGATTTAGCGTTCTTTTAAATTTGGAATGCTTTTTTCGTTGCTTCTGCAACAACGATCTGACATATTTTGTGTACCATGGGGGATCAGTACCATCACTTATTAATTTATGTGGTATATATTTCTCAATTGCTGTCGATACATCTCTTTGATAAAATTCCACAACTTATCTGCTCTTACATGATCAGATCGGAAGGAGTGACGACTGTTTCTTAAAAACAACATTTTTATGAGCTTTTTAAAATAGATATACCTTGCCTTTCTTTTTTATTGTTGTAGGTGTTACGGTATTCAGCCTAGCAGCAACTGCCTTGTGGTCGCTAATCCTTGTATTCTTCACAATACTCACTATTTGTCTAGGGTTATTTGTTGTTTACAAGGTCAAGTATGATTTCGCAACAATTTACACTTCAAGTGGGTTATTGAACTAATTGTTCAAAATAATTTTGTGACAAGGCATTCAGTACAATTTCGCATGACGTTTAATGCCTGCCGCCATCTTTAAAAATATGATTTTTCCAGCATATCGAGGGTAGATTCAAGCCACCACCAACTATAATTGTATGAGCGGGGTACTTATTTGAAACGAGACTCAAGTTTTCTTGAACTGTTCAGCAACTATATATTCTGAGTCGGGGGGTCGGTAAAACGATCCTATTAAGAGTTTAGTTCGATTGTCAGGTATAACCTCTACCCATACTATTTTACACGGGAGGACGACGGTTCAATCCCATCTCCGGCCATCCAGATTTAGGATTTCCGTGATTTCCCTAAATCGTTTCAGGCAAATGCCGGGATGGTTCCTTTGAAAGGGCACGGCCGATTTCCTTCCCAATCCTTCCCTACCTCGAGCTTGCGCTCCGTCTCTAATGACCTCGTTGTCGACGGGACGTTAAACACTAACCACCACCACCACCACTATTTAATACGAACTATCTACTTCAAGAAAAAGAACTTTTATACATATTTCATGGTTCTGCTATTTATTCCACATTAGATTTAAAATCGGTTTTTTTTGCTAATTCACCTCCAACCGAACTGCAGAAAGTACACAGCATTTCTCTGTTTTGGTGAGTGTTACCATTTCTCCAAATTACCTTTCAGTCTAACAGTTTCTTCAGCAGCATTTATTGGTGGTTTGAATACTATAATTCCGATAGAACTTCAAGACAGAATCACAACGTATGTAGACTACATTCTTATTGCAGAAGCTAACTGGTCTCAACACAATTTGGTTCTTGAACAACTATTGCAAACTTTTCATGCAGAAGTACTCACAGTTAATCTTAGAAAATCGCACTTTGTCAAACCTTCCATAAAATTTTTGGACATGTAATTATAGCAGAAGACATTGCGCCTGACCTGGAAAAACTTCAAGCCTTACGTGACATTACTGTTCCAAGAAACAACTACGCAGCTTTCTCGATTTAATTAACTTTTTCCGTAAATTTATTCATTACTCTGCTTTAGTTATCCTTAGATTATGCCAGTTGAGGGGTAAACACGCTATTTGGTCATGCGATAGCCAATCACTGTCTTAGTTTGTTAATCTGTAACATTCCTTGTTGAATGCACCACTTTTTACCAGATTTAGACATCATCTTTATGGAAGACATACCACCGTTTATAGAAATCATAGAGCTATACGGTATTTACTTTCCGTTAAATTTATACATGACAGGTTAAGCAGATGGAAGTTTTATTTACAGGAATTTAATTTGAAACGTCCCCTTAGAAAAAATTGTACATTACTGTGCTTAAACTGACACACAATATTTTTTTTTAGCGCAACGCAATCTGACTTTCAAAAATCCCTACAAAAGAATGGCCCTGACTAACATTAACCTATACGTTTCACGAATCACTTACCTCACAAAAATCTTCGTTACTCAAGCTACTGCAATACAGCGAGCGCCACTACTGCCAGCTAAATAAAAGATTCAAACTACGGAAGGCACTAACTACGGATAGGCATAGTTAGCGAATGAAAGTTTCTAATAGAGAACAAACAATGTATTTACCTTAATAGGCATAATATATATAGCAGTTCATGACATCCAGTCTTACAAATTTCAAAGCTCCGCCATCTCTCTCCCCACATCCACCACTGCTGGCGGCTCACCTCCAACTGCGCAGCGCTACGCGCTGTTAGCATCCAGCTGCCGCTGCCCAACACTACAATGGCAGACAACAATGCAAACCAGCCACAGACTGTACACGGCACAGCCAGTGATTTTCATACAGAGCGCTACGTGGCGGCGGCGTTACCAATAAAAAAACCTAAACAGCCTACTCACATAGCCCCCATGCTCCACACAAAACATTTTACAAATTGTTTTGGGCAGTGGCCAATACAGATTTGAAAAAAATTTTCATAATTACAATAAGAAAGAAATGAAATGCACACACGTATCGATACAATGATGGTCAAAAGCTAAATTTTTCTCACAGTCCATAAAGACAGTCCTGATCGTTCATCACAGCATAATAGCAGTGTCTTTGCACAATGTCTGAGCAGTAAAAGAATATGCACATGGAAGTAGTGGATTTCCATGCAATCTTGAAGAAGTAGTGTTGTCCTTACAACGAAAAGACATGCTGACAGGTAATAGGCCACAACAGAGCAAACCCACAGCAGAGTCAGTCGAAGTTTTGAAGAATATCGGTAGGTTGGTCATCACAGAGCAGACCCACTGTAGTCCTGGTAGAGAATATGTTGTTGGTGGGCCACCAGAGGTGCAGACCCACTGCAGTCCTTGTAGAAATAATGGTATTGGTGAGTCATCAAAGGTGTAGACCCACTGTAGTCGTTGTGGAGATGGCCAGCAGCCATCTGTTGCGACTGTGCAGGTGCACAATCACCATCGAACAGTCTTGTGGAGAATATAGCAAGTTCATAAACCACCACTTGTGCACGCACAAAGTTTTTGGAATTGTCCTTAGAACCAGCAATGCTGTTATCCAGTCCCTTGCTGAATTATTAACACATGTGCAAACACTATCAGTCCCTACTTCTCACATATTGTCCATATACTATGACCAACAGAAACGTGTGCAGTGAAATGGAATTTACAAGTTACTTAATTCGATGAACTGGTGTCAATTACAATTTTATAACATGAGAATACAATAACAAAGGTACAAAATATATCATTAAAGAACATAATAGTACAGATAACATTTGCAGTAACACAGGCTTTACAAAAGAATCGAAAAAACAAATACACGTTGAAAGGTCTCCGTTGGATTCCTTTCATGTTAATTTCTTAAATCTGTTGTCATTTGCGGCATAAATTCCTCTTCTAAATTTACTGTGGCGTTTCTGACTATCTGCGAGGAGACTGAGCGGTGGAGCGTGTTACTTCTACACATAAACAAGAACGGTCTGTCACACTACTACCCTTTAAAACACAGTTTATATGTAATTCATGTCACACAGTCTCATATGGAAGCTACATCCGCTTTCTTTTATATACTGTATATAATAAGGTACTGTCATCCCCCTTCCCTTTTGTGTGAGAGGATGAATGAGCAAATGTATTTCTAGTTGCATGCTGGATGGTAGAAGACAAGCGTGTCTGCTAGAGAACAGTAGGACCAACGTCGGAACAGGTAGCTACGCTGTCTAAAAGCAAAGAGGTTTCTATCCTTAGTATGGTTCTGTCCGACCCCGGTAGCTGAGTGGTCAGCGCGACTGACTGTCAATCCTAAGGGCCTGGGTTCGATTCACGGCTGGGTCGGAGATTTTCTCCGCTCAGGGACTGGGTGTTGTGTTGTCCTAATCATCATCATTTCTTCCCCATCGACGAGCAAGTCGCCGAAGTGGTATCAACTCGAAAGACTTGCACCAGGCGAGCGGTCTACCCGACACGCCTTTAAAAACGTTAACTTCCTCTTGCACATGTTTCAATGTTCTTCGTGTGTTATTTTATGAATGTAGCGTTGTATGCAGTCTCCCAATCTTGGCTCCCTATTTGATGTGTTCCGTAATATTACCAACTCACATTTTCACAATCCTAAATAAGGCACCAGCTTAGTTATGACTCATGTTTAATATGCTGAAATTTCAATGGTCAATGTTCAAAGAAATTTCCAAATATAAACTGATTTATTTCTTTTTATTTAAATTCTCTTTTTTATATATGTATCACCGGTTTTCGTATGACTATTAAAAGATTATAATTAATGTTAGTCTGGTTGGAAATTTGGTAAGCTAGACTGGATACCTGGTAAAACAGTTGCTCAGTAATGCAACGTTAACTTCCTCGGTTAGCTCACATCTTTTATTGTTTATGAGCACCGCTTTCACATAACAAATTAAAGCAACAACATTACACATGGCGACCCTGTTCTGTGATTCCGCTAGACTGTGGAATCTCTAAAACGTTAGATTGCGAGCGTTGTATAATCTTAATTTTTTTCCCCTGCAGCGATCAAACAACTTCTGCGTTGTTTTTGAGCATACTTTCAATAGATTCACGGCGTTGTTGAGCGGCATTGTGTTGTTTGTCTTGTTTTGTTTTCTATATTTGTGTGTTTTATATGTGTGTGTTTTTTTCTGTCTTGTAAACTGCTCTGTTTTGATCAAAGATATAAATTTGTTTTGTGTGTGAAAAAGTGCGTACTACGTTGGGTACCTTTCGTGTGACTGTCGTGATTTCTGGGGGGATACATTTATTCTGTTTAGTGTGTTGCGTACCGGGTATAATAAATTGAACTAATGCTGACACGTAGCCAAGCTAAAAGTAGTCAGTCCACCAACTTAAGCAACATGTACCAAGGGGATAATCTGATTTCGAATATTAACGCATCGGACGGTTCCGAAAATGCAATGGGAAATACTTCAGAGGAAATGCAAAACAGGACGAACGAGCTCACATCAGAGACAGAAATTAATTGCCTCCAAATAACCAAATTGATTTGACAGAACTCATGAAAGCCTTATTGCAACAAAATAAAGAATACGCAGAGAAATCTGAAAAATCGTTCGAGAACAGAAAGAATCTTTTGAAACATCGATTCATGAGCTAGGCGAACAAATGACAAAGAAATCTGAAAAATCGATCCGGGAGCTAGGCGAACAAATAGACGAAAATCTAATCCTGCAGACAAATAAAGTCGACAGGTCGATGCAGAGAGTGTCCGAGGATATCTCACAAAGAATAAACAATCTGGCAAGTGAAATAAAAAGTGATATCATGAAAGAATTAGGCTGTACATTTGAACAAATCGATGACCGTCTGCAAGCCTTAGAACAGTGCAAGCGGAGTCGCGATGCGGAATTGAAAAAGAGCGAAGAACAGCTACTTAGGAATTTCCAAGCGCTGAGAGAACAATGCCAAAGAGAACACCAGCAGGTACTCTCGAGGGTCCAGGAGGCGGAAACGCATTCTCCCCTGACCGTTGGCAACATAGTAGCGAACAACAGTCTTGCGATTCACGCACTCGAACACCAAGTAGAACAATTGAAGCCGACTGGGGCGGAGGACCACAGACAAATACATGATAAGATTGCGGCATTAGCGGACATCGTAGGCATGATGAAGGTGGCGGAGAGCGATAACAATACTACACCGGTAGCTGTCGCAGAGACCGAAGAAGTGCGTTCGCTTCTTAGATTTCAGAAGGGACAGTTCGAAGTGAACAGGCGGCACAAAGCTGTAACAGGTGAATTACAAAAACGCGTGGCCCATCTGGAAAGCCGCATGGGGTGTGTTTCCGAACACGAACAATATCACTAAAAATAGCCGTACGCACAGTGCAGAGAGGGACTCCGGCCACGAGGGAGATTTTAACGACAGGGAAGAATGTATGGTGAGGGACAGACATGAGTTAAATAGAAACATTCAAGGGTCTCGCCGGGAGGAAATGCGGGGATTTGATTTCAAACATTTCCTTACGGTGAGAAAGTTTGAGATATTTCGAAATTCGCAAAAAGGAATACGTCCACGAGCATGGCTCGAGCAATTTGAGTTCTGTCTTCCCCCTGACTGGGCAAGTTCACTTAAGATAGAATATATGTGTGGCTATTTGGAAGGCGATTCGCGTGAGGTCGGCAGCGCGTCACTGCAACTCCACTCGGGAGTTTCGACAAGCCTTTCTATCCGACTATTGGTCGGAAGCGGCACAAGATAGGGCCAAGCATGGCATAATTATGTTGCCAAATTTGAACCAGTCTGGTTTCGGCAGCCCAGCGCGCCTATTCGACCACATGCTGCAGGCAAATCAATTTCTATACGACCCATACGGACCTGCGGAACTAATTAGGATATGCATCACCAAATTGCCGATGCACTTGCGCCACGTCATTCTTGCGCGACGATGCAAGGAGGACGTGGAAACGTTTAAGACCGTTCTCCAAGAGTTGGAATATAATACAGGAGAATTCCCGCCTAATCAGGCACAAAGTTATTACGGGGCACAGCAGCGCGACCGCAGTCTTGGCCGTCGTAATAATCAATGACGTGAGTGGTCGTCGCGACGCGAACGGAACAATAGTCGGGACCGGCCGTATAGAAACTGGGGTAACAGTCGCGAACACAGGTGGAACAACGGAAATGATCGAAGACGTGGACAGGATCGTGAACGCAACAGTTCCGCAACCTGAATACGTACTACGGTGAACACGGTGGGAATAGGACTGTAGGCGGAGCACCTCATGATGTTGAAATTCGGCCGGCTAACCCTAGACATAATCCAGCAAATGGTAATGAACAAAACCGGCAATGACAAACGATCAGCGCAGAAGGCGCCCAATCGGAACAAATTAGCGACATGGCATATGAGTGCGGACTGTATGTAGAGAGGGAAGATATTAGAGAGGATTTGTTGCAAGAAACTACAAGTGCTAAAATTTCGGGAATAAATTCAGTCGTGACAGTTGCAGTAAACGAAATTTGTTTTAAGTGTGTCATTGACACTGGAAGCCCTTTCTCCATAGTGAGCGAGGCAGCATTTCAAAAATGAGAAGGGACTGGGACTTGGCCCGTTTTTCAAGTCCGAGGAATAAAGTTGAAGGGTGCAATCTACGGTAAGAGCGTATAAATCCGAAGGCAGACTCGGCTTAATTTTACCTGCCAGGGTAGAGAGTTTGAGTACAACTTCTTTGTGCTCCCAATGCTGAGTGTCACAATGATTTTAGGAAATGATTTCATGAATGCCCACCTGCAGTAATTGACATGGGTGGAGGAGTAATGACAGTTCAAGTTGGGGATCAGCCAATTAATTTGGTATTTGATGAATGCATATTACGTGCCGCGTCAGAAATTAGTTGCCTAAAATTTCAAGCTCAAACATAGTCGCAACCGAGACTGGAGCTACTCGTGAAATATGTAAGAGAGTCGTGTTCTACATCTGGTGAGCAGGGGAAATATGTTGTTTTTGCTGATGCACTGAGAAAGAGCATCGCGGGTGTCAGAACCACGGACAGGGAAAAGGAGAAATTGTATTGCCTACTTAGAAATCATGAACGAGTATTTTCTGAGACTCCGGGGGCGATTAAGGGTTTTACTTACTAATTAAGAGTACGTGACCATCAGAAGTTTTCTGTTAGACCATACCCTATTCCAGTGGCGTATAAAGCCCAGGTGGAGAAGGAAATAAACAAGATGTTAGAACAAGGAATAACTGAGTGGGCAGTAAGCTCGTACAACTCACCCTTGCTTGTCGTACCAAAACGCGACAACTCGGTTCGTTTGGTACTAGACTCGAGACAGATAAACACAATTATTATGTCGGAAACGGACAGGCCTGAGAGCCTTGAGGAACTCTTACAACGTTTCCACGGTGTAAAGGTACTATCATCTGTCGACCTCCGATCGAGTTTTTGGCAAATCGTGCTACACCCATCTTGCAGATTATATACAGCGTTCCTGTGTTATGGATATTGTTTTAAATTCCGGCGTCTCCCGTTCGGACTAAGCGTCTCATTATCTGCTTTTATAGGGGGATTAAATAGAATTTTGCCTGATGATTTGAAACAGCGAGTGACAATTTACGTGGATGACATATTAATTGCGCAAAAGTCGTGGGAGGATCATAATGACGTTCTGAACAGACTACTGGATGTTTTTGAGAAGGCAGGTGTAGCAGTCAACTTAGATAAGTCACAGTTTGGACGAGGGAACATAAAATTCTTAGGCCATATTGTCTCAGCAAATGGAATAAAACCTGGCCCGGAGAAAATTGCGGCGATAGCGGTGTGTGCAATGACGCAAATAAAAAACAGTTGCAAGCATTCTTAGGCCTGTGCAATTTTTATAAGCGATTTATAAATTTTAGTGTACTTGGTACACCCCGTCTATGTGGACTAACAGGGAAGAACGCTTTGTGGGTCTGGGATCAAGAGGCACAGGATGAGTTTTATAAACTGAAAATGGCTTTGGTAGAGGCTCTGATCTTCGTGCACCCCGACCTGACACAAGAATTCTGTTTAATGACGGACAGTTCCTTGTCAGGATTAGGTGCGGCACTGTTTCAAATGCAAGGAAATGATGATATTACAACTTGGAAAACAATCTCGTTTGGGAGCACGGTGCTCTCCCGATGTGAAAAAAATTATTCAGTGACAGAACTCGAAGCACTCGCCATAGTTTGGGCATTCTCAAAATCTAGGTATTTCTTATTATGGAGGACCACCAGGGTATACACTGACCATCGTGCACTCCAATTTCTTATGAGAACAAAAATCACGCATGGGAGACTAGGACGCTGGGCACTATACCTACAGGAATATAATTTCACTGTAGAATACATTCCGGGACAGAAAAATGTAATTGCTGACGCTTTATCGCGCATTCCTATAGGTTTGGTTCACACAGAAGAAGAGGAACTCGGTGAAAACAATTTTAGTATGCTGTATTTACAGAATGTAGCGTTTCAGAACTTTGTTGCCAACTCTTTAGGGAGTATGCGGGCGAACAGGATAAGGACGCAGTATTGAAAGATATAAAAAAGAAGTGGGAGGACAAGGAGAATGTAGGAATACGCCAGTACTACTTAGCGCGCAATAGAATACTATTCAAGAAATGAGACCCTGACGACTCCAGATGGGTGTTGGTGATTCCGGAGGAACTCGGAAACAAAATCACATGGTACATACATTTGAGTTATGGTCACTTTGGAGCACAGAAATGTTGTGAAAAACTGAAGGAGACATGCTATTTTAATAACATGCTACCGCGTATTCGTTGTACTTAGAGTGTGCCGACCTTGTCAGCGAGCAAAGGCGGCCACAGTGACGTATGCTGCATCATTGCACCCGATAATACCAAGCAAACTTTGTGACCTCGCGGCCGTGGATCTATTTGGGCCACTAATACGATCTAAAGCAGGTTTTGCATATGTTTTCGTAGCGGTGGAGCTAACCTCCAAGTTTGTGTGTCTGACTCCCTTGAGGCGGGCCACAGGGAGGGCAGTGGCAACTGCATTTGCAAAGCAGTTATCTCGGATAATGGACCACAATTTAGATCGCAATACTGGCAGCGGATGCTTCGAAGGAGAAGAATTAAACTTATCACCCCAGCTCGAACCCCAGTGAGCTTATTATACGTGAATTAGGAAAACTATGTAGGTTATACTGCAGTCTTGATCACCGATTGTGGGACATACACCTAAAACGATTTCAGAACATAATTAATGAGTTACCTGATACGTCAACAAAGCTTCCGCCAATCACTGTGCTAAAAAACAAGGAGCCTCCGAGCAAAATCAAAGAGGTGGTGCGTTGGCCACTAGAGCCGAGTTTACGCCGGAACGCAATTGTTGACCTAGCTTTACGCAACATCAAGCGTGCAGCAGAAGCCAGAGTCAAGGCGTATAAGAAAAACGTGAGAAAAACAGTGTTTCATGTAGGACAAAAAGTTCTTATCAGATCACACAAGCTGTCTAACAAACGGTCAGGTGTCTGCAAGAAATTTTTTAATCTCTTTAACGGCCCGTATCGGGTAAGGAAGATTCCCCATGAAAACGCCATAGAAGTTGAAACTCTTCGATCGAAGAAATCAAAAGGGCTACACCATGCGTCAAACGTAAAACCATACATTGATTAGAAAGGACAGTGAGGAGTAGAGAGGACGGTGAAGAGAAACAATTGATTAGTTTACATTTCTGATAAATGCATTTTGAATAATATGTTAGTAAAAATACTGATAAAGATATTTCTATGTGATTGATTGAAGTGATGTTTTTAGTTTTTTTTCTTTCCTTGTGCAATTAGGATTTAGGTTGGTCCAAAGGTGAAGATAAAAGGTTTCTTTGTGAACGAGTGAAATGCTGTTTATGGTTTTTGGTGTAAATTAAAAAGAGTCACTCCTGAGAGAAGCAAGGTCTGTTTTGAAGTAATGGAAAACTCAGGGGAATATCCGATATGTGGGTATTATAGGTCTGGCAAACCCAGATCCCCAGCTAATAGTAGCCGTGTTTCCGATTTTCTGCTTTCAGTGCTACTATCTATCTATTACTATTCTATATCTGTCAGTATAAATGAGGATCTCTTACTACATTATGCGTGCTGTATGAATATTTTAAGATAGGAGAACTCTGAGAAAGGAATGAGTAAGTTTGGAATCTTGAAAACAGGATGCGATAATACGATTGTTTAACCATTGGCTTCCCAATATGCGATGATATGTTAATATTGATGATAAATGTCCTTTTTGTTCTTTAGAGCTAAGTATGTAAAGCGCTGTCTGTGGATTTCGTCAGTATATAGATTCCCTTGAAGGTGAAAGAAGAATTATGTTTGGTGTAATTTATGTGGCCCTGAAATAGTATTATGGCTGTCAAACGACGAACAGTTTTCCAGCAAATGGAGAATGGAACGGAAATATGGATCCTTTTTGTAGTCTTGATTGATGTTGAGCCAGAGCCTGAAAAATTATTCTGCTTTAATACTTGTCCTAGAAAAGTGACGTTTATGTGTTTTGCTGATGATGTTAGCATTACACCTTACTGTTTTCGCTGGTGCGGGATGCACTGCAGCCTATATGACTAGTACTGAGGAAATTTCCCTCTTGAAGGTAGAGGAAGATTAAATAATCTTGATTATGGGACCGAAGGAAAGCTTGGTTTAATGTAATAAGGATGAAGCAAAACATTTGTCATTTAAACTACAGGAGGATACGGATGTTTTGTGTCTGTTGTATGTTCAATATGTTAAGATGAAAATGTTTACAGAATAGAGGTGACCACAATTTATGCCATTCATGAGAAATGAATTAAGAATAACCACCATTGGCGAAATAACTGATTTGGAAGCGAAAGGTAACTAAAAGAAGGAACGAAATTGGAGCAAAATGGGTAAGAAAATGTAATATAACCTGTAAAAAAAATACCCTTCTCAGAGTCATCTGTGTGATTAATTCTAGTGATTACGTAATTTTAGATGAAATTTTCGTATTGTTTTATGTATAAACATATGAGTATGATTAATGTATAATTGCGAGTCTCTTATCAGGTGGGTCTACTGGTATAAATGTTTTGGCGTGTAAATAATCATTGTTTTTTGTGTATGTTGAAGGAAAGTTTCTCCATATTTATCATGTGACAAGCGATATGCCGCAAGTGTCAGGAAGAGGACGAATTAGAACAATGTTGTAGTGGTATAAACACTGTGTTGAAGTAGCATTGAAGTAGCTTGTTGGATTAACTAGTAGTAGATTGAAGTAAAATTTGACTAATGCATGTTTATGGGTAATTACACTCCTGGAAATGGAAAAAAGAACACATTGACACCGGTGTGTCAGACCAACCATACTTGCTCCGGACACTGCGAGAGGGCTGTACAAGAAATGATCACACGCACGGCACAGCGGACACACCAGGAACCGCGGTGTTGGCCGTCGAATGGCGCTAGCTGCGCAGCATTTGTGCACCGCCGCCGTCAGTGTCAGCCAATTTGCCGTGGCATACGGAACTCCATCGCAGTCTTTAACACTGGTACCACGCCGCGACAGCGTGGACGTGAACCGTATGTGCAGTTGACCGACTTTGAGCGAGGTCGTATAGTGGGCATGCGGGAGGCTGGGTGGACGTACCGCCGAATTGCTCAACACGTGGGGCGTGAGGTCTCCACAGTACATCGATGTTGTCGCCAGTGGTCGGCGGAAGGTGCACGTGACCGTCGACCTGGGACCGGACCGCAGCGACGCACGGATACACGCCAAGACCATAGGATCCTACGCAGTGCCGTAGGGGACCGCACCGCCACTTCCCAGCTAATTAGGGACACTGTTGCTCCTGGGGTATCGGCGAGGACCATTCGCAACCGTCTCCATGAAGCTGGGCTACGGTCCCGCACACCGTTAAGCCGTCTTCCGCTCACGCCCCAACATCGTGCAGCCCGCCTCCAGTGGTGTCGCGACAGGCGTGAATAGAGGAGCGAATGGAGACGTGTCGTCTTCAGCGATGAGAGTCGCTTCTGACTTGGTGCCAATGATGGTCGTATGCGTGTTTGGCGCCGTGCAGGTGAGCGCCACAATCAGGACTGCATACGACCGAGGCACACAGGGCCAACACCCGGCATCATGGTGTGGGGAGCGATCTCCTACACTGGCCGTACACCCCTGGTGATCGTCGAGGGGACACTGAATAGTGCACGGTACATCCAAACCGTCATCGAACCCATCGTTCCACCATTCCTAGACCGGCAAGGGAACTTGCTGTTCCTACAGGACAATGCACGTCTGCACGTATCCCGTGCCACCCAACGTGCTCTAGAAGGTGTAAGTCAACTACCCTGGCCAGCAAGATCTCCGGCTCTGTCCCCCATTGAGCATGTTTGGGACTGGAGAAGCGTCGTCTCACGCGGTCTTCACGTCCAGCACGAATGCTGGTCCAACTGAGGCGCCAGGTGGAAATGGCATGGCAAGCCGTTCCACAGGACTACATCCAGAATCTCTATGATCGTCTCCATGGGAGAATAGCACCCTGCATTGCTGCGAAAGGTGGATATACACTGTACTAGTGCCGACATTGTGCATGCTCTGTTGCCTGTGTCTATGTGCCTGTGGTTCTGTCAGTGTGATCATGTGATGTATCTGACCCCAGGAATGTGTCAATAAAGTTTCCCCTTCCTGGGATAATGAATTCACGGTGTTCTTATTTCAATTCCCAGGAGTGTAGTTTGTAGAATAGACAACAGGTGTGCATGTGTGCGGGTAAATAACATGTAAACCCTATGCTGTACTGAGCTATACTTGCACAAGACATAATCCTATTCATTTTAGTGAATTAATAAGTAGCATTTGATTTATTAAAACGTAAGTGAAACACTTTAGTGATGTGGATTTAGATTTTATATTGTCAGTTCATTTAATTTTTATTTTTATACTGTCAAGTCTTTTCACTTTTATTTTTTATATTGTGAAGTCATTTAACTTATATTTTTATTTTGTCGATTCATCTAACTTTTGTTATTAAAAAAATTAAGTCTCACTTTTATTCTAAAAAAATTGTGAAAGACAATATTAAGTGCTATTATGTATGACATTTTGTAGTCACATAACTATGATGAACAATTTCTGTGAATGCAATTGAGAACCTGAAAGCGAACCGACTAAACTCTTACGAGACAGCGGGAGCAGCGAGGAGGAGGACTAGGTGTTAACTGGTGGGTTTCCCAGCAGGACACACTGTCAACCGGGCCACTTCGGGAACGCGGTCGACAACAAAACAAGGGTACGCGGCAAACTCCTCTGTGTCATTAAAGACTACCGGTTTTGTGTCATTCAGATTATCATCTACCTTCGTAGATAAATTATTTAGCTGATCCGAAAGTTCAACTACTTTTTCTGATAATGAACTAATTTCCTCCATGTGTCTTTCTGAACCAATTTTCAGAGTATCTACTGTGTCCTTTAAGTTTTCTTGAGTTTTTGCAAGTTGCGTAACCGAATCGGTAGATGCAACTGAGTCAATTTTAGCTTCCAAGGTCTCATGATTTTCTTGAACAATAGTTTGCAGTTCTTTTATGGCTGCTTCGTGATTCTGTAATGCATTTTCATGCCGCGAAAAAATAGATTGGAAATGCTCACAAATTTGTGTTTTTACGTCATTACAGACTTTTTGACATTTCGATTCGATTTTATGTAATTCAGTAGTTAAATCTTCACTTGTTTGTTCAAGTGTATGTTCCACTGAGTCTAACATTTGAAGCTTTTGTTCCATTAACTTTTGAAGCTTCTGCTGTGTTTGTCTCTGATTTTGTTCCAATGTGTCTAACTTTTGAAGATTTTGTTTCATTTTGTCTAACTTTTGAAGATTTTGTCCCATTTGTTTCTGATTTTGTTCAAGCGTTGTGTCTAACTTTTGTAGCCTTTGTTCCATTTGTTGCATTAACTGTAATATTAGTGCACTGGTGTTTGAAACATGTTACTCAGTGCTTCTCGGCAGTGAAGTTGATCTGGCAACATTCACATTTTGACAAGAAGAAAATGTGTCTTGACTTATTTTAGAAAACGGTGAGGACCCAAAACTTGAATCTGCAGTATTTGCAAGATTGTGTCCAGTCATTCCCGATTCCCGAGGTGAGCTGTTGCCTACCGATCGATCGATAATGCTTCCCTGTTCAGTATCTGTTTCACTGTCTACACCATTATTTGATGCCCGCGCCATTTCCCTATGCATAGTTACCAAATTACTACTTTGAATGTCTGTTAATTCATTACACAGTGGTGCTGGTAAGCTACGCTCGTCGTCACTATTATTTCTCAGTTTACTTTGGAGCCTAGTGTTACGTTTTTCACACGCCATTATTGTCACAATATTTCACACGACAACACAGAAAACCATAATCTGAAGAGCAAAATAAGAGAACACATTAACGTAGCACTGTAAATAATATCTGGTTAATTGCAAGTGTAGCTGCGAAATACTTGGTGCAAATCTATATACATGCCACAAATGTTTTACTGTACAACAATGAAAGACTACAACTACAAAGGAGATTCGCTATACTGTTATGCGCTAGCAATAAACAAAATCTACACTAATAACACAAACTACAAGAAAAAAATCTGAAGATTCCAGTGAGGTATCCTCGGCTAAGGGTCGACATATGAAACGTCCCCTAAAAAAAAATTTGTACATTACTGTGCTTAAACTGAAACATAATATTTTTTTAGCGCAACGCAATCTGACTTTCAAAAATCCCTACAAAAGAATGGCCCTGACTAACTTTAACCTATACGTTTCACAAATCACTTACCTCACAAAAATCTTCGTTACTCAAGCTACTGCAATACAGCGAGCGCCACTACTGCCAGCTAAATAAAAGATTCAAACTATGGATGGCACTAACTACTGATAGGCATAGTTATCGAATGAAAGATTTTAATAGAGAACAAACAATGTATTTACCTTAATAGGCATAATATATATAGCAGTTCATGACATCCAGTCATACAAATTTCATAACTCCGCCAACTCTCTCCCGACATCAACCGCTGCTAGCGGCGCACCTCCACCTGCGCAACGCTACGGGCTGTTAGCATCCAGCTGCCGCTGCCAAACACTACAATCGCAGACAACAATGCTAACCAGCCACAGACTGTACAAGGCACAGCCAGTGATTTTCATACAGAGCGCTACGTGGCGGCGGCGTTACCAATAAAAAAACCTAAACAGCCTACTTATATATTTTACAGTTGTTCACATTCCCATTACATAAAATACTATAGCAGACGCACTATCCCTTTCTCTCAACAACAATCAGCAAGATATCGCAACCGACTTCTGCCAAGCAAATTTTAGCCTCATATATATTCAACAAGCTGTATTTACCAATTTCATTTTGTCGTCATTAGTTGACATAGCACAAGAGCAGATCAAAGACAACATATGGAAAGAAATTAAACACCTTTGGCAAGATAGGAATAACGTTACCATTAGAAACAATTACACTGTATGCAACAACATTCTGTTTCGCCACCATCACCCTGACAGCAACAACTGGTTATTATGTACTCCTGACGAGCTTGTCAAAAAATTAATTTCGTTGTTGTTGTTGTTGTTGTCTTCAGTCCTGAGACTGGTTTGATACAGTTCTCCATGCTACTCTATCCTGTGCAAGCTGCTTCATCTCCCAGTACCTACTGCAACCTACATCCTTCTGAATCTGCTTAGTGTACTCATCTCTCGGTCTCCCTCTACGATTTTTACCCTCCACGCTGCCCTCCAATGCTAAATTTGTGATCCCTTGATGCCTCAAAACATGTCCTACCAACTGATCCCTTCTTCTAGTCAAGTTGTGCCACAAACTTCTCTTCTCCCCAATCCTATTCAATACCTCCTCATTAGTTACGTGATCTATCCACCTTATCTTCAGTATTCTTCTGTAGCACCACATTTCGAAAGCTTCTATTCTCTTCTTGTCCAAACTAGTTATCGTCCATGTTTCACTTCCATACATGGCTACACTCCAAACAAATACTTTCAGAAACGACTTCCTGATACATAAATCTATATTCGATGTTAACAAATTTCTCTTCTTCAGAAACGCTTTCCTTGCCATTGCCAGTCTACATTTTATATCCTCTCTACTTCGACCATCATCAGTTATTTTACTTCCTAAATAGCAAAACTCCTTTACTACTTTAAGTGTCTCATTTCCTAATCTAATTCCCTCAGCATCACCTGATTTAATTTGACTACATTCCATTATCCTCGTTTTGCTTTTGTTAATGTTCATCTTATATCCTCCTTTCAAGACACTGTCCATTCCGTTCAACTGCTCTTCCAAGTCCTTTGCCATCTCTGACAGAATTACAATGTCATCGGCGAACCTCAAAGTTTTTACTTCGTCTCCATGAATTTTAATACCTACTCCAAATTTTTCTTTTGTTTCCTTTACTGCTTGCTCAATATACAGATTGAATTATTAATTTCATATACTCATTTGAATTACCCACATTATGGAGCCAGAAAATGTTATCTTATACTGAGACAGAACTTTTTTTTTGCTAACATGGAGAAACGTATCCGACGAGTATTAGTTTCATGTAAAATCTGCCAGGAAGCTAAATCGCACACGACTTCACATATTCCTCCGTTACATTCCATGTACCCATTAAACAGTGACATATGGCCGCTGTAGACATTTTTGGACCGATTCCCAGATCTAATAGGGGTTTTTGTTACATCTTTGTCGCTTTTGAACTCACTTTGAAATTTGTTGCCTTCAATCCGTTTCGCAAAGGTACCTCTAAGTCTATCTCAAATGAATTTGTAAAATATTTTGTATTTCATTTAGGGTATGTATTGAAAGTAATTTCCGACAATAGACCACAATTCCGATAGGCGGTAAGGATACGTATGTTATCAGCTAGAAACATTTCTCCGATCTATATATCCAGGTATCACATCTCTTCCTACCCTTGGGAATGACTGATGAAAGAAATTGGTAAATGTACTTAGATAAAAGACATATTGACTGGGACACACACATTCATTCTAGGACGTAATTAACTCCATACCAAATGAACCTACTATGCTGTCTCCGACTGTTATATTGAAAAATGTTGAACCACCCGACAAATTTAAAGAATTAGTGACTTTTCCTACATCTCGTTGAGTACGCTACCATGATAAAATTGATATTGCGCTCAACAACATCAAACGTGCAGCAGGGCGCCGCAGAAGACAGCAAAAACAGGTTTGTACACGCCGAGAATTTCACATAGGACCGAAGATATTACTACGCACACACTATTTATCCAACAGAGGAAAGAGCAGATGGAATAAATTAGTACTTCTATACGCTTGTCATTATAGAATTCGCAGCATTCCTCGCCCCAATGTAGTACATGTCGAAACTTTCAAAACCAGAAAAACAAGGGCAATCACCATATTTCCAATATTAAACCCTTCACTGGATAAACATACTTCATGACTTATCACACTGTAATGCCATTTCCATATATTCATATGACCTGTTATTGATGACGATTATATTACATTTTTTTCTTCGCAAGTGCCTGGCAAGGTAAGGTTCGCCGTTCGCTTTTCTTCTCATTATAGCTGAGACTATGCACATTTTTCCAGATAAACTTACATATTATGTGACCACTTATGCATTTATATGTATGTAACTACTCACTGATGATGATCATATTTTTCTTGCCAAGTGCCCGGCAAGGTAAGGTTAGCAGGTCGCTTTTCTTGTCTTTGTATATCAGACCGTGCAAATTTCAGATTTTTTTTGTGTATACGATGGTTTTCCTACCGAAAGTAGCATTTTCTAAGTATGCACTATGAAATCTTTCAGATATTACAATCACCAGTTGACTTTGACATTTTGCCTTATGATATCCCAATAGCTTGAGTATTCTATATTTTTTTGCTACTAAATTATGATATTGTGTGTAGATTTTTGCACTTGAAAACTCTCTACGTTTTTGACCTGTTACGTTTCCTATCATGCTATGATGTATGGTTAGTCATATCACTAGAAACAAGTTTTCATTTGATGGGTATATGATTTAAATGCAAGATGTTAATCCATATTCATCACTTTCAGGTAGCAGTTCCGTGTAAAAGAAATAAATTAACAACCACATTGGTTTACCATGAAATGGAAATTTCATCACAGGAATGAATGAAAGAAATGCAATACCTTGTCATGAAGAGTAAATGGATTAGAATTAACAAATGTTACCAAAATATAGTGTAAGCACCATATGATAGAAACCTTGACTAATTAATTTTCTTTCAGACGTAATTGTGGTGGACAATCGAGTAGTGCTATGTATGTTAATTTTAGTGATGAAGTATGCCAGAAGTAAGTAACTTAGTAATATATTAACTGATGACACTGATGAATGATGATGATAAATAAGATAACGAATAATGGACTATTTTTGCAGAGGATAATAAATGATTGTGTCTAGTCCTATGAAGAAATGGTAATGAATAATGATTTTTTTTCCTTTTTTAGATGAGTTTATGCAGTTACTTAAGTATTTGTTGTAGTTCTGTTTGAAAGTATGTCATGTATTGTGTAGTATAATGATTGAATATTTTGGAAAGGGACAGCTAGACTACATGAATTTTAAGCAGATATGTCATTACCTGTTAATTAGAAGTTTATCACTTTTGAGCATAGTATACATTCCTTGTATCAGCTCAATGATCCACTTTGTATTTTTTCAAGGAGAAGTTTTCATGACATTAAAACGATTTCCGAAATATGACCTTATATTATATGGTGCCAGCACTTAGTTATTAAACCTGTTCTAGTACTTGCGTTTTTCTTTACCCAGTTGTCTCTGTCATTTATGAATACACCCCTGTGTTATGTCACTTGGCAGAAGCACCGGCCAGTGCCCCACGCGGCAGGTTGTGCCTAACAAAGGGACCAACCAGTCTGCAACCCTACTCCAGGCTGCTCAGCGGAACGCGTCATAGCTTTTAGCAGCTCACTGCAACATCCAGTCTTTACCTGCGCATTACGAAGAACTTAGCCTCCTCTTCAACCAACTAAACTACCACGTAATCCTCTTATCCTAAACGTGGTTAAAACCACACTTATCTGCTGCATCTATTCATCTCCCAGGGTACACATTTCTTAGGGCAGACATATCAAAATTGCGAAGTGGCGGGTTCGGCGCGTATATACGAACAGATCTCAAAGCGAATGTCTTATGTACGTCAAACCCTGCTAAGGAAAAAGAGGCTGATTTCATGTTCATTGAAATAATTATACAATGTGGGAAATTCTTGACTGGCGTCGTGTATAAGCCGCCAAAAATAAGCTCAATGAGTTCCTTCCAGTAGGAATTACATTCACTTCAGTGTCAATACGAACATGTCATCGTAATGGGCGACTTGAACATAGACTTGCTAAGAGACACTCCCTCCGCAATAAACCACAGAATATTGTTTACATGCAATAGCATGAACATTCTTCCATTACATCCTACACACCATACGGCGCACAATCATACTCTTATAGACGTAATCGCAACGAAACAGACTGACAAAGCAAGAGATGTTGGTCAAACATCGGCCCCTGGCTTCTGAGCACATGATGTAATATTCCTGGCCTGATTTGTGCAGCCCCCAAGGATCAAATCGCGTTACATAACTTGTAGGAACATAAAACGTATTGACCTTGAAGCTCTAACAGCCGATTGTTCAGAAATCTCAAGGCATCAAAAATCAGAGAACCTACAATCGACGGCAAAATTAATGAACTTGGTAATAAACTCATTGCCCTCTATGACGAACATGCACCTGTAAGTACAATCCGTGTATAAAAATCTCCTGCTCCATGACTGATAGCTGAAGTACGTCAAATGTTGACTAATAGGGATGCTGCCCACAGGAATTTCAAGGGAGATCCGAAACCCGAGCGTTTCGAAGAATATAGAAAGCTACGGAACAGAGTGAAACAATGCATTCGCAATGCTAAAATCGGGCATGCTCGCTCCCTTGTATGAAGCGATCTGACGCCCACGACTATAAGGAAAAATCTCTGTATCTTTGGGGGTCGGAAAGGTAAAATCGGAAACTACTTTTCATGTTTCAGCTAACGAATTAGATAAATTCTTCGCTGCACCTCTGAATACCCACACGGCTGATAGTTACCGTCCACAAGAATCCCCAAACAGGATAACTAACAACGATACCTTCCATCTAAAACATGTAACAACAAATACGCCCTGAAAAAGCAATAATGAGAATCTCTTCTGATGCACTAGGAAACGACAGTATCGGTATAACCATGGTTAAGAATGTTGCCGATATCTTAGTACCTGTCTTAACTGACATATTTCATTTTTCCCTCGTGAAAGGAATATACCACACTGCATGGAAAATGAGCATAATTCGACCCACCTCTAAAATCGAAAACCCGCAACTGCCTAGTGATTACCGACCAATTAGCATACTGCCTGCAGTTTACAATGCACTTGAATATATTGTTCGTGACTAAATCATGAACACCGGCATGAATTCAGCCTATATGACAAATTTCAATCTGGTTTCTGTAAACATCACAGCACAAACACGGCTCTAATTAAAGTAACTGATGACCTGAAATATGCCATCGACAATCGAAAGGCTACAATATTGATGCTACTGGACTTCAGCAAAGCTTTTAACACTATTAACTTTGACATATTGCTGAGAAAAATGCAACACCTTAATTTCTCAGATAGTGCGATGAGATGGTTTGAAAGCTACTTAAAAGAGAGACAGCAATGTGTTGTCTGCGTAAATGAAAAATCTTCCTGGAAACATGTTTCTTCAGGAGTGCCACAAGGATCAGTTTTAGGACTACTTTTGTTTTCTTTATGTGTCAACTATATTTCGTCGGTTCTGTCCCTCCTGTAAATATCATTTCTCTGCTGACGACCTCCAGGTCTACCTAAGAGTCAGACCTGAAGATGTAAACACTGGAATCGCTCAGATGAATGATTATTTGTCTTCAGTAGTGACATGGGCGCAATGTCTGGGGCTTAAACTAATGCAAAAAAGACGCAAGTAATCTTAATAGCACATCAGAAATTAATAAGTTCAGACTTCCGCGAACGGCTACCTCCTAGTCTGCTCGACGGTACTCCAATACCATATCAGAAAACAGTTAAGAACTTGGGTGTAACTTTGGGTGAGCATCTCAACTGGGTGGAGAATACAGTCGCAGTGTGCCAAAAGACGTCTGCTTGTCTCTATACTCTCAAAAATTTTCGGTACATATTTCCACCAGACTTGAAACGCGAGCTCGTGCAAGCACTCGTTCTACCGAACCCCAAGTATTGTGATGTAATTCAACAAGGCATGAGTAGAGAAAACAAAAGACGGCTAGAACTAACCACGAATGCCTGTGTGCGTTACACCTGCAACATTCGCCGATATGATCATGTTGGTGCTTCATACTCCGAGATAGGGTGGCTGCCGCCGGGCAAATTGCGTGACTACCACACTCTATGTCTACTTCACCGACTCCTCGTCTCGCAAGCACCCCAGTACCTTGCTTCAGAGATTAAAAAGCTTTCATGCTATCATAATCGAAACACGAGGTCACTCTTATTTGGTATCCTAACTGTGACCACTTACAAAACAAAAACTTTTGCAAACTCCTTCTCAGTTGCCGTAGTCTGCCTCTGGAACAAACTGCCCCTTACCTTGGTCAAAATTCAATCTCCTGCTGCTCTTAAGAAGAAGTTGAAGCATTTCCTACTATCATCCTCATAACATTCTCCACAAAATTAATGTACAAGCCAATCATCTCATGTGTCAAATAGCAAAGCTAGCGTCTCCTATCTTGCTCCTGAGATGCCTTCTTCTTCATCTATCTCTATTAGCTACGCAATCTTCTTTTCCTTTACATTTACTTAATTATGTTTCATCATGTCTCTCTATTCTTCTCCTCCTTTCACCATCAGTCTCCCTCTTACTCCATGCTGCTAGCACTCCTGTCTAAAATCTGTCTCTTCAATAATGTCTCATTATTACAGTACTTATGATCTAAGAATATAAACTCTATATGTACGTATTCTTATAGGTGTGCCTTTGTAATTGTTTATTTCACTTTTTCTACTAGATGTAGTTTAACATGCCTACTAAAACATATGAATGTAAAATAAGTAGAATGCCTGGTTAGATGTAAGAGAGGGCCTGATGACCCTAATCTTGCCAGATTAAATAAGTGAGTAAATAAAATATACCCTACTTATTTGATAACCTTGCTACAGCTGACTCGTGACGGATGACCCTGATAATACATAATAAAATCTAGTGGCCAGTATTGGACTGGACTGTGCCAAAATATGTTCTGATACAAGCAGATATATACGTATTATCTGGCGACACAACTGAGGTAAGAATTTTCAGTTTATTCAGAATGAATTTTCAGGGCCATGATTCCACATTGCTAACATCCAGATTTACCAGTTTATATTCACAGTCAGTTAATTATTGAAAGGTTATATACGAGTCACATTTTATTGAGATGTCAGCCACCTTTATTACTAAGAGGTTGAAGATATAATTTAACTGTTGGGGTGTTACACTTGGCGAAGCGTAACTTCCCAATAGTTAAATTATATCCGTAACTTAGCGAACTGTAACTTCCCAACAGTTAAATTATTTCTGTAACCTCGCCATAATAATGGTGACTAATCTCTCAATTGAGACTCATATACAACCTTTCAGTAATTAACAGACTGTGACTCTAAAAGTGGTAAATCTTGACGTCAGAGATGCTGCGTCATGGCCCTGAAAAGTCATTCTGAATAAACTAAAAATTCTGACCTCAATTATGTCGCCGGATAACGCGTATATATCTCCTCCTATAAGAAAATTTTTGGCATATCCCAGTGCAATGCTGGCCAGCACATTTTGTAGTGCATGAAAAACAACTGATCTTATTTACGATAATTGTCATTTCTATGGATGGGAGAAATTAGTAAAAACTTTAAATTCAGGTGAATGTAAAAAGTTTTCTTTATAAGAAGGATTATTATTAATAAATTATTGGACATTATTTACACATGAATGTGATATAACAATTCTACAAAAAAAGTTGTTGCTAATTACATTTGCCAGTAGCAATAAATAATAATTGTTATTGCCTTTACCTTATATTACATCGCTCAGGCACCGCCATAGTTCTCCACTACCGGCCTTGTTAATTCCATATAAGATACAAGTGTTGTCTGTGAGCTATGCAACTAGACAACTGCATCCTATGAGTGACCTGATCCCACTGCCTGACTATGAGCTACTACCACTTCTGCTGCTGAAACTGCTGTCTGGTCTGCAATTCTATTGTAGCATACATATCACAGGCAGTGCGTGAGCTATCCATGGAAGTTACGTCTGCTCGTGTGGGTTAGCAGTAAATTCCTTAATCATGGACCTCTTACAACCTTCATATGTAACTGTAGATACTGCACTAAAAGGTGTTGTTGTATTCACAAGTGCGAAAAGTACTGCACCTTTACAAACCTAGAATACACAAAACTGTCATCCCTTTCTCTTGCAATCAGGTAACTGTCAGAAGCTATGTTAAAGAACCTCCACGTTTTTATTCCAACGTGAAATATCATTTCCGTGTGGTTTAGTACAGATATGGAACACTAAAAAGTGAATAGTCTTGCAAGTAATGAACATCACACGTAAACTTTGGGTCACAAAATAATACAATAGTGTAGGTTCACGAAACTAATAATGAACTCTAATTTGGCCATGTTTCTTGGAGAGGAAGTCAGACAGAATCAGTCTCTGAAAGTACCAAGATGGGTTGGATATATAGTTTTTATGTGACTGAGGAAGCATGTGACATAAGAGACACCAGCCAGCCTACAGTACTTCATACGTTTTCAGTGAGCTACCTGTATGACCGACATGAAAGCTAGTAATTACAGATTTTCGTTCCTCGTATTTTAATTATGCATTATAATTCTTATACTTCCAATTTTCGTTATAAATGATTATTTATTTCGTATTTGAATCTTCAGTTCAGGGGGTAAAGTACAGTTATTCTTATTAGAGATTTAAGTAATCAGAATTTTAAGGAAGCATGAACTAAGGACCTTGCCGCTGATGGGGAGCCTTGCATGCCTCTGCGATGTGGAGAGCTGTACCTTAGGTGAACCTCATTGGAGGGGTATCTGCTGAGAGGCCAGACAAACGTGTGTTTCCGGAAAAGGGGTAGCATCTTTTCAATATCTGCAGAGGAATCATTCTGGATAATAACACGTATGGCCTTGTAAGATCAACTATAACGGTCTTGCTGGCTTGTAGTGTGAACGGTTGAAGGAAAGGGAAAAGCGTAGCACAATTCTTCCCGAGGGCATGCAGCTGTACCATGTGGTTAGATGGCGATGGCGTCATCTTGGGTGAGAAATTCCGGAGCTAAAATAGACCCTCATTCGCATCTCTGAACAGGGACTGCTCGGAGGACATCATTAGTAGGAGAACCAAAACTGGCGTTCTGTGGATCGGAGTGTGGAATATCAGATCCCGTAATGGGACAGGTAGGTAAGAATATTTAAAAAGGGAAATGGATGGGTTAAAATTAGTTGTAGTGGGAGTTAGTAAATCTTGGTGGAAAGAGGAACAGGACTCCTGGCCAGGTGAATATAGTTATATAAATACAAAAACAACCTGGGGTAATACAGGAGTCTATTTAATAACGAATAAAAAAAGGACGTGCATTAGTTACTGTGAACAGCATAGTGAACGCGTTATTGTAGACAAGATAGACACGACGTCGACACGCTACACAGTAGTACAAGTTTAAATGCCAACTAGTTACGCAGATGATGAAGAGATTGAAGAAAGATTTGCACGACGAGAAAAAGGAAATTATTCATATACTTAAGGGAGCCGAAAATGTAATGGTCATCAAGTATTGTAATTCGATAGTACGGAAAGGAAGAGAACGAAATATAGTAGGTGAAAGTGGACTGGGAGAAGGCAATGAAAGAAGGAGCCACCCGGCAGAATTTTGTACAGAGAATAAATTAACGTTGCTAACACTTACTTGGTTTAACGAGCCTGAAAGAAGGTGAATACATGGAAGAGATCTGGAGACACCGGAAAATTTCTGATTGGTTACATAATGTTAACATAGAGATCTCGGAAGTAAATTATAAATCGTAAGACTTTGTAGAGATATATGTGGACCAAGACCACCATTTAATATTGATGAATCGAAAAAACATAGGAAATTAATGAGACTGGGTCTTGATAAACTGAAAGAACCAGAGGGTTTACATAAAAATTTCAAATGGAAAACCATTCCTAAACAAACGAAAGAGAATTTCTAGGTAGAGGGGGTTATGTAGAAAGTCTGTACAAGGCAGATGAACTTGAAGGCAATATTGTAGAAGGGGAAGTGGACCTAGATGAAGATGAGAGGGAAAATATGATACTGCATGAAGAATCTGACACAGCACTGGAAGACCTGAGTCGAAACAAGGTCGCTGGATTAGACAACATTCCGTTAAAAATACGGATAGCCTTGAGAGAGCCAGTCAGGACAAAACTCTTCCATATAGTGAGCACGATGTGTGAGAAGGCGAAATAATTTGAAACTTTAAGAAGAATAAGATAATTCCAAAGACAAAAATATCAATTTCTGTGACGTATGAATATTATCGAACTTTCAGTTTAAAAAGTCATTGTTGCAAAATACTAAGACGAATTCTTTACAGATGAATGGAAAAATTGGCAGAAGCCGACCTCAGAGAACATCAGTTTCGATTCCGGAGAAACGTAGGAACACGTCAAGAAATTCTGACCTACGAGTTCTCACAGAAGTTATGTTCATGTACGGCGAACCATCGTTAAAAGCGTTTGTAAACTTACACAGAGCTTTCAATAATGATGACTATAATATTCTCTTTGAAACCCAGAAGGTTGTAGTGGTAAAATACAGTGATTGAAAGGCTATTTACAACCTGCATAGAATCCAGAATAGAGTTATATGAGTCGAGGGGCCCAAAAGGGTAGCAATTGTTCAAAAATTTGTGAGACAGGGTTGTGGTCCCCAATGTTATTCAATCTGTACACTGAGAAATCAGTAAAGAGAACGAAAGAAAAATTCTGAGTAGGAATTAATATCCATGGAGAACAAATAAAAACTTCGAGGCTTGACAATGGCATTGTAATTCTGTCAGAGACATCAAAGGACTTCGAAGAGCAGTTAAACGAAAAGAGAATAGACAGAGTCTTGAAAGCTGGAAATAAGATGAACATCATCCAAAGCAAAACAAGTATGTTTGGTGTAGACGAATTAAATACTGCAATGCTAAAAAAAGTATCCGGACATCTTTTCTGAAAGTATTTGTATGGAGTGTTGGCATATATGGAAATGAAATATGGATGACAAACATCTAGACGGGAAAGGAATAGAAGCTTTTGAAGTGTGGTGCTAACAACAATGTTGAATATTAGTAGCGTATGTCACATAATTAATCAGGCGGTACTGAACAGAATTGGGGAGAAAAGATATTTGTTGTACAACCTGACTGGGAGCAATAGATTGGTGGGACACATCGTCAGACATCGATGGATCATTAATCTTGAGGAAAATGGAGTGGGGGGTGTGTGTGTGAAAACTGTAGATGGAGACAAAGAGATGAATACAGTAAGCAAATTCAGAAGAGCGTTGGTTACAGTAGTTACTTGGAGATGAAGAGGCTTCCATAAGATAGATTAGCGTGGACAGCTGCATCAACCCAGTTTGATGACTGAAGAGCACAACAATAACAACGAATGTAAAACTTTGTATTTCTGGTTCGAGCACTTATATTTCGAAGTACTTACTTTTACGGCGTTGCATGCAAGCGATAATCGGGGGCGAGATACTACTCTACAGTAATATTAAATATAAAGTTATGATGTGGTTGCAGTGGCTGTTAGCTGTATTATCACATGACGTGAAAATTACTATGAGGGAAGTAGGGCAGCAGAGTATCTCAGGGCAGAACTTTGCTGACGTCAGCATCAGCACTTCTAGAATTTATTACATCGACATCAGCCTCCTTGGTACATCTGATGCCAGCAATGATATCTTTGCCTGAAATGCTTCCCTCTTACCCCGCCAGTAGCAGCAGTAGGAATAGTGTACACAGGGTGTCTTCCAGACACATCAGACCTGGTGCAACTTGCTTATGCCGCAGCACATTCACTGCCAGAACTTATGTCTCAACTAAGTGCTAGCTGAATATAGCTCTTCACCAATATGTACAGTTTCGTTGCAAGTGGATCTAAATGTGTGAAGGTAGATCTGCCATCGCAAAGGGACTTTGATGTCGTTCAGCATCCTGGTACTAGATGGGTGTATGCGTAATGCGAACGGTTGTTTATCATGGCAGAATTCACACAGGTAACAAATGAGAGTTACTATGCCTTCAGCTACCTAACTCCGCGTACGTTTGAAAATCACCAAGTTGCCCACATTACGTGTGTATATGTTGATGGAAACATGAGAATTTTTATGAATTTTGGAAGGAAAGGAAATACGAAAACAAACACTCTTGTATCAAGTGTTTATTAAATTATACACATTCATTTACATGCACAGAAAAGAACACTTTCTTCTTTTGTGCGTAGCGTACCATTAATAACATCCAGGATAATTATCAACTTATGGGTGAATCATTACATGAAAGTGGCAATGTCAATGCACTGTTGGGTATTCTACGTATCAGACAGCCACTTTGCTGGAGGATATACGCAAGCGTCTCTGGCTGCATCGCGCTCCTAGCCTCAATTAAATACCACTAGAACTCCAGTGTACTGGGAATTCATATCACAGCATTTGAAATAAACAAAACATGTTAAATATTACACTACATTCGCAATAATGCAAATCAAGATAAGTGGACACGGTGGAAGTCGGGGAGTTTTATTCTCCCTATCTCCCTGTGCATAAAAGCGGTAGTTTAGCTCGAATCTTCAAGACGGGAATAGAATCGATGTGCAATACTGTTTAAGTGCCTTAGACATCACCCAACTTGTCCTACTAACAAGTGAAGCGAGTGCCAGTCAAGGAAATCACTTCCATGTAGTATCAATAATGAATAATAAATAGTACAGCAACTGTGCGATGGTAAGACGCCAGAGTGCCACCATCTTGTGCTTAAACTATGAAAGAACAGAAGGAACTGATCAGCATCCTGTAGCAGTGCAAAGTGTCGACATGAATTCCTTACTTCAACCATTAGTGAGCAAGAAACGGCCAACACTTGAACGCTTTGGTTAGTTGTTATTCCTGGAGAACGTGGACAATCTTGTTACTAATATTAGCAACATAAAGTACACAAAAAATGGCATTATCCTTAGCAAATGGGAACTAAATATGCTTATACCCATAACAGAAGCGTTTTACAATAACGTCATGTTAGTCAAAAATCTGTTATCAAAAGGACTGTCATAAGCGATGAGAAAAGAGACGGTCAGTAATGTTAAAAAATATGATGTGTGGGTCATTTAATACACTACTGGCCATCGAAATTGCTACACCAAGAAGGAATGCAGATGATAAACGGGTATTCAAATATATTATACGAGAACTGACATGTGATTACATTTTCACGCAATTTGGGTGCATAGATCCTGAGAAATCAGTACCCAGAAAAACCACCTCTGACCATAATTACGCCTGGGCATTGGGTCAAACAGAGCTTGGATGGCGTGTACAGGTACAGCTGCCCATGCAGCTTCAACACGGTACCACGGTTCATCATGAGTAGTGCCTCGCGTATTGTGACAAGCGAGTTGCTCAGCCGCCATTGACCAGACGTTTTCACTTGGTGAGAGATCTGGAGAATGTTCTGGCCAGGGCAGCAGTCAAACATTTTCTGTATCCTGAAAGGCCAGCACAGGACCTGCAACATGCTGTCGCGCATTATCCTGCTGAAATGTAGGGTTTCAGCAGGGATCGTATGAAGGGTAGAACCACGGGTCGTAAAACATCTGAAATGTATCGTCCACTGTTCAAAGTTCCGTTAATGCGAACAAGAAGTGTCCGAGACGTGTAACCAATGGCGCCCCATACCATCACGCCGGGTGATACGTCAGTATGGCGATGACGAGTAGGCCCTTCCAAAGTTCGTTCACAGCGATGTCGCCAGACACGGATGCAACCATCATGATGCTGTAAACAGAACCTGGATTCATCCGAAAAAATGACATTTTGCCATTCGTACACCCAGGTTCGTCGTTGAGTACACCATCACAGGCGCTCCTCTCTGTGATGCACCGTCAAGGGTAATCGCAACCATGTTCTTCGAGCTGATAGTCCAACTGCTGCAAAAAACGTCGAACTGTTCGTGCAGATGGTTGTTGTCTTGCAAATGTCCCTGTCTATTGACTCTGGGAACGAGACGTGGCTGCACGATCCGTTACAGCCATGCGGATAAGATGCTTCTCACATCGAGTGGTAGTGATACGAGGCCGTTGAGATCCAGCACGGCGTTCCGTATTACCCTCCTGAACCCACCGATTTCATATTCCGCTAACAGTCATTGGATCTCGACCAAAGCGAGCAGCAATGTCGCGATACGATAAACAGCAATCGCGACAGGCTCCATTCCGACCTTTATCCAAGTCGGAAACGTGCTGGTATAAATTTCTCCTCCTTACACGAGGAATCACAACAACGTTTCACCAGGCAACGCCGTTCAACTGCAGTTTGTGTATGAGAAATCGGTTGGAAACGTTCCTCATGTCAGCACGTTGTAGGTGTCGCCGTCGTGTGTGAATGCTCTGAAACGCTAATCATTTGCATATCACAGCATCTTCCCCTTGGTTAAATTTCGCGTCTGTAGCACGTGATTTTCCGTGGTGTAGCAATTTTAATGGCCAGTAGTGTATTATCTACGTAGTAAATTACCCAGTTCATCACTGAAAGAGACAGTGCTATGGAACAGTCACCGATTCCACTAAATGGGAATTCCAATGTTATGGCCAGAAGAATATTGCAAACAATCTGTAGGGAAGCACTGGAAATCGTACAGAAGAGATATGAGTACTCTTTGGCTATAACATTTAAAGTGCAATTAGTCAACATTAAATTGCACATATTAATAGAAGAGCTGCCTCCAGCATTCGAAAATCCACTGAAAAGTGCTAATGGAGATATTAGCTTTCATTGTAAGTGAGTATCAATAATGTCGAGTACATGGTGAAAAATGTCAGAATATAAATTGTTAATATGAATAAGTGACTATATGTATAGTTTGGCAAACGAATGGATGCCTACCATTGTATGCCAAAATATGTTCCTATGGCAGGGAATACAATGAACTGTGTGTCTCAACATCTCAAACGGCCTACGAAAAAAAATTTCAGATACACTCTCTGTGAATCATTAAATCACTGCCATATAGTGTCAGTTAACGAGTAACTTATGGGACAGGTGCTATGTTGGATTTAATAGTGTACTGGAGTTTCTGTATTGGGCTAATAACGGCTAATGTGTAGTATGTATGAAAAATGCAGTTATTAATGCTGACCATCAAGGGAACAAAACGGATATTGTAGTACATTCCTTAGCAAAGAGTTGGAGTCCTCATAGAAAAGTCAGGAATCAAGATGGTTAATTGCTTTGAGGGATAGACGAAACATCAGTTTATAAGGCTCCATTTACTTCTGAATCTACTTTTTTTAAAAAAAGGATGTATACATATCTTCTAAATGGATGACATGCACCTAGCATTATAACAATCCATTTCATAGTTTATAAACCGATGGATTGACAGGTTTTGAAGGTAATTCACTTGGAAAAATGCTTAAAGTTCTGTGTTGTTGTTCAGCAAGAATGTGGAACAAAAGAGCTAGTAGCAGAATGAGGAATGTCAGCAGTTTATACGTGGTAGGGAAACTAGGAAATCGGAAATGGGAAATCAATCGACACATAGTGGGTATCGGTGAAGTGAGATTGAAAGAAGACAAGCATATCTGGTCAGTTGAGTATCAGGTAATATCAACAGCAGCAGAAAATAATATAAGAGGAGTAGCATTCTTTGTGAACAGGGAGGCAGTGCAGAAAGTGAGTTATTATGAATAGTTAAATGAAAGCATTGCTCAGATCAGACTCAGCAGCAAACCAAACTACAATAGTAGTTCATGTATACAAACCGAAGTCACAAGTAGAGGACAAAGGAGTGAAGTATGTGAAGATTCTCTTGTGTGACCATCCCTTAGAATAAAGGTCTGAGGGACTTCTGCTATTTACATAGGTAATAAAATGAAACACCTGCATCTGTCCTTTTGGTGTTATTTATATATCACAGACACTTTTGGTGACTCAATACACTATCTCCAAACCTATGTGCATAAACAGCAATGATAGCACCATCAACTTACCAGCCATACAAATACAGAGACAGCTCTGGATGTAAGCAGCACATACATCCATTGTCCAATTCCTAAAATAAAACTAGACATAGCATTACATAACTAATTTCCACTATATACATTGTACATTATTCCTAGACCCATTAACAAAATTTTCCAAGAATAACACTGGTGAGTTGGATGAAACTTTACACTGGAAAATCCTGAAGTAACACATTAACCTACAAAAAGAGCGACAGAAAATGAAAAATTTACTAAAGGAACTATGCCAGAAATAAGTAAACCAAAGAAATACACACATATATGCAAGTAGTGCACGGTCAGCATAGGTAAAGCTATGAAAATGGCTATATAAATATATCTATGTATGCTATCAAAACTCTAAGTTTTTTAAATGAAAACCATATGTATGTACCTTTATGTTGTATGCATAAAATGAGTATTCAAGAACATGTGAAAGACTAAATGTAGAAAACCAAAATGTCATACCACACACAGTATATACAGAAAACAAGATAATTCTCAGAATAAACAATATGAGTATATACACATGTATGTGGAAGCAGCCCTAGCAAAAGGACAGCCTCAACAAAATGCAATTGCCTGTGTAGATAAAACTATCAAAAGACCAATATTGAGTATACCTGCATGTCATGTCAAAGTTAAAAAGTGTTGAGGTGCAAACCATAGAGGGGCATACTTATATCATATGCATGAAATATAAGACCAAAACATGCCAGAAGATCAAACTGGAAAAAAACCTAAATCATAGAATAGATGGAACATATGAAAAACTCTCAAGATACTATTCAGGGTGGACAACATTGCTATGTGAATACATTCATATATCATGTATGACCATAAACCAAATATCAAACAAGAACAACTAACTTGTGAAAATGTCAGAAACAAGTAACATACACCTACATAACACATAGAATCAGCAGACCATGTAATACATTATCTGTAATATCGAAGGTGAAGGAATATCATATGTATCCAAACAATTATATACCAGCGAAAAATCGATTTATTCATTACGATATGTATGTAATCCACTAATACTATGCACACAAAGAGATCGACAAATGCAAAATAAAAACACAGAAAAAATAGATGATGTATTCATATGCCATGTGTTGAATACAATGAAATATGGCCAGTATATGTGTAGATATTACTTACACCATAAAGTAAAACAGGGAATATCCATATAGAACCAACACACCTTACTGGGTAATGTCCCTGAAAGGTGTACCTCAGTAAGACAGCTACTTACAGCAACCTCTGTACAACTCGTGTAGCCTGTTAAGAGAATGTCAGTAATACAATATAATGTCAGTAAATGTCACATGTCTCAAGGCTGTAAGGCTAACTAGAGAAAAGACAGACAAATGTTGACATGCCTCCTCTGTACTAAATATACCCAGTAAGAGGCACACCAAGTTACCTACAGTCGACATGATACTGCACCAAAAAGAGTGGTACTAGTCTGTGAGGATACAGTACAAAATAGACATCTCAACAGTGTTAATCAATGAAGTAACATAAAAATATTTTAACAATAAACCACATGGAAAGTTAATCATTCGCATTCTATAAAAAAAATCACATTCTCCCCAGAAGTGTGTATGCAAACTGCTAATGGGTTCAGTTGAGATAAAGTGGACAACAGTCACAGAATGAATAAACATGACCTACCCATATATCCTGTACTGACTTTGGTAAGATATGGTCTAGACATCTGTAGACACTTCTTGCACATCAGAAACAAAACATGGGATAGATGTATGGAATCCAAATGCATGACTGAGCAATATAAGAAGTTGTGTCATGGTGTAAAAGAGCCACTTACAACAAACTCACTACATGTGAAACAAGGTAAACAAGCAGATAGTAATACAGTATAAGGTTAGCAGCTGTCCCACGCATAAGAGCATACACTAGTAGACAAGTCAAATTAGAGGCCAGTCAGAAGAATGGTGAAGTAGATATCCTTTAATAATTGTACCTACCAGAAGGCACATCCTTATCAATTACCTTATACCCTATCAAAATGAGTAAGCGATGTTGCAGTGCCCTATAAAAGATAACTGAACAGCATTAATTGACAAAGTATTAGAAAAAGTTTTTTGACTAGCAAACCTTTCGAAAAATGTACTCATATGTACTTAAACAGATATGAACAAACAACATAAAATTTTAAATTTCATATACCCAAGATTAAATGTATCATAAACCAGTACACACTTTAGTCTTTTAAAGAACATTAAAACCAAAAGCCATTTCATTCATGGAATCAAAATCTCATATGAAAGGCGCTGGCGACACACATTATTGAAAAGATGTACTAGATTGTTAATTAACTGGTGAGGAAGACAAACAACAGCCCAGTGAGAAGTAACTCCAATGTGTCCATTTAATGTAAGAGATGAACACAGCACAGCAATCAATGAGTCGAGTATAAATACTATACTACAAATCAAATCCCTCTCAGTAAATTAAGTCATGTCCACTGGAACCCAAGTGACGCTAAATGCAAATCAATGTAAAATTGAAGATGAGCACAGAACCACTAATGAATCATATACAACTAACACAACTGCATGTGAAAGAGAGGAAAACAACCAACAATATCTAGCAATAGTTCTTGGGCTACCACAATAAGCAGATAACGAAAGCCAAATGACATCAATGTATGTGTGAACATGGATACTCACCCAAAAGCACACCAAAATACGCTGCAAACCACATATCATGTATGAAACGGAGCATGATCAGATAACCCAAACTACACCCAATTTATAATGAAACAACCAGTTACTTATGAGATGACGTTGGAAGCACGAGCATGGTTGGTGGTAACAGTTATAAGAGGAAGCATGTTCTGTTGCACATAAATAATAGGAAGTGGGCGGGAAAGGGAGAAAAAGGGAGAAATTTGAGGGGTACAGAAACTGCATAGTCGTAAAACAGACTGCAATAGATAATATAACAACCAACAACTATAAACGAAGCATTTCTAATATGAGAACAATGTAAAATCCCCAAGAAGTACAACGCTTTGAGAAAAAACTTATGTCGATACAGAAGAACCCTCCTTGACAATTGCAGGACATGAACTGCACAACTGTAAGTAAATGCACACAGTAACACCGAAAACACTGAGGAGTTCATCTTAACTGATGCCAAGAGTATGAACTCCAGTCGTATACACAATCTATCTGTGGCCAACATCTATGAAATGGGTCCCATAAAATACTTTTCAAAATGACATAAAAAGCGACACATACCAGGAAATGCTACCCAACGAACTACATTAAGTAAAAACACCACATGTATATTCAACAAGGATATTTGTGTCTGGAACTATCAACCACCAACTGATGGGAGAAACATTCAAAATAGAATGGCCAAAGATATTAGTCAGCAAATTCTCATGCAAGTTTGCCAAAATCAAAACTAAATGTGTGTGTGAATATCACTAGCGATGTCAGTAATGTAAAACTAGAGCATGTACACGGAACATCATAACTTAAGTGTATTAAATAAGAGCACTGTTGTATTTATATTAATAGTAAATGATAAACAGATCCTGAGACTAAGGGCAGAGATAAAATACCCAAATAACATTGACAGTATATATATGCCATCAGAGTAGCGAAGCATAACAAGGGAGGCCACCTAAAACCAAATGTATGTGTTATCTTGATGGAAGTCAAAAAAAGTAACAGGATGTAGTAAATGGAAATCTGTAATGGTTCCATTCGAAACCATGTGTGTCAATACACCAAGGTTCCAGTATATCTACACAATTACTAATATCGATAGACTCTGATTATTGTAACAGAGCAGTTCATAACATTAAACATTCAACAATTGTTAAGTGACACATAGTAGGAATTGGCACTGAGTAGAGGCGAGCCCAATAAAAATAGTCTGTTGATGTTTAATGTACTCAAACAGCCTTGCACAAGGTCAAACATGAAGCCCATTCTGTGGCTTCACACTGTAATCCCCAGACTTATAACAATCTACTTCATCACCTACAGCGCCTCTCGAGGGTTTGCGACGATATCGGTTTGACCTTAGATGACTGAAAATTCGTCACCAGGTCAGATGAGTCATGATTTCAGTAGGTAAGAAATAAGTGTATGGTTTGAGTAAGTCACAGACTCCACGAAGCCATGGACCCCCAACAAACCACACTGCAATGTGGTCTTGGCTTCAGAATGGTGTGGGCTATGTTTACATGGATTGCACTAGCTGCTATGGTCCACCTGAACTATTCATTGACTGCTAATGAACATATTTTGATACTTGCATGCGACCATTCATGGACTTCAAGTTTCAAACAATGATGGAAAAAATGCAAGGAAACTGTAAATTCAGATACACAGGGTGGGATGACTGGCAGTTTACATCTACTAGTACCTATCACTTTCGACTTAACATAGCCCTTCCTGTCTCTCTAAAAAAATAAATGTAACCAAATATAATTGACAAAAGTACAAAAAATGAAAAATTATCAGTGTAATTGTATATAAAACTATCTGAAAATCAGTTCATAAATATTACAATAGATAAATATCAGTTAAATATAAATTAACTGAATCAAAAATTCCAATGCATGAAAAAATGACTTGAGTGTAAAGATGTTCAAAATATAAACTTAATATTTTTATATAAGAACTATAGACCTTGAAAAACCTAAGAAATTTAAACTTGTTTTTCCTTTTTAAAAACCTAATTTTTATCTGATAATTTCAAATGAATAAGGCCTCATTAATGTGTGGGACCAACTTAAATTTGGCATAAATGTTTTGTTGAAAGAAAAAATAATCTAAGAGGGAAATTGTTAAAAGTAATACTTACAATTATTATCGCAACCCATCTTTAAAAGTAGGACAGCTTTGAAACAATGTACCTAGTTATGGTATTGACTATATGTTAGGATCTTATAATGTGTATGTTATAGATTTTTATGCCAAAATAGAAAAGTCACATTCTCTCTTATTTTTATTTCAACAATAATACTTGGATTGTCATACAAATAATGATCATTTTATATTTCATACCTGTGGTTACTATTTGTCATAAATATTATAAGTGCTTATGCATATATTTATACTGCTCTTAAAATTTTCTCACTCAGTTACCAAAAATACATAACTAGTTTAAATATTCTCAGGCAACATGTTGAGTATCATTAGGTAAATTCTAGCAACCATAATAAATTACACAAGTTAGAGAATCATTAGAAATTTCACCATTAAATGTAGCAGATAATTTCATAGCAGATTTTTGTGTTGCCTCAGTATCTTTTGTTCAAGTCATATTTATAACGTAAATAGGATAATTGTAATGAAACTATATGATTATTTATGAATATCTTCTTTTAAATGTGTTACTCAAGTAAAATCGAGAAATAAATCATAAATTCTTCAAAACTTATTTGATGCATCTAAATTCCACATCTATTGTGGGAATATTTCATTTCTTACATGCTTCAAGAAAACATTTTGTAGATTAATATTACCAGAGAATTAAGACTCAACCAATGGAATATCTTGATGTTTTGTTTGAAGGAAACCAGAAAAAAATAAGGCATTTCATACTCTGATTAGTTATAACTACTTGTTATATCTAATTCAGAATTGTTATTATTTAATCCAATCTTATCTATTGTTTGTAGTTCGTAGAAGGATATTTGTATTAAAGAGTTATGAGTCTTTAATTCTCCCATTCAAGTTCATATTGAGGTTCATATTTAGCTATAGGTACTTTGCTCTCCATATTTTCAGCAACTTCTTCTTCTTTTCATAGGGTATCTTGTATTTCAGCTCAGTTTCATTTTTATGAGACCAACTATGAACAACATCATTAGAACTTTAGCTAAAAGAGGAAATTATAGTTAAACCTCCTACTCACATCACTCTTCATAATCAGTAAGGAAACCTCCTATTATTTCTAATGGACAATGAACATCATTTTCTTCATCTTCTCTCTACCATTGTTATGTATAGGTCATTCCACGTACATTTTGTTAAAAAGAGACAAAGTTAGATTTAATTAAACTGATGAGGAAATAGGAGGTTGTTCTACTGTAGCTCAAATACAATTTTCTCTTTCTTACAGTTACAACATGGTATATTTCACAACACAATTATCAATTAAATCTTTATTAGATTTTCTGTCAAATATAGTAAAATCTCAAACATCAGCTGGAATAATTTCAAGACATATATAATTGAGCACGTTTTGTATGAAACCAGCCATCAACAACATTTATGTTAACTTCAATATCTTTAATGAAATATTTAAATAATTTTTCTTTGCCTCATTCACTGGATAAGAATAAAATTGATAGCTCTGAATCTTGTTCATTTTAATAAAATAAAATGATAAAGGTAAATACTTTTAAATTTATCATTTGCTAATGCACCTTCTGGGCTATGTCCTGTGCCTAAAATATTATATTATAATCTTAGTTTTCGATAACTGGCAGGTCTAGAATTACTGGAACACAACAAGTTAACATTTACTCCTTCCCCTTGCTTTTTAGAACTTTTTTCAGTAATATACATGACGCACAAGAATACCCACAATTTATTTGTCCAATATTAGAAAATGAGAGTGCTTAGAGACTTGCAAAAGTATTTACACACAATCTTAAACCTTTATGAAGCGTTTTCTGAATGATAAATGCCACAAAATTATGAAAGGACTAATATAGGCTGTTACTACATTTTCGCTGCTCTTGAAGTATAACTGATATACGAAGCACAACATTTCAATTTATTACTTTTATCCCACTGAGTTTATGCACTACATATTCAGTTGACAGTATTCACATATGTCACTGAATGTATCAGAAAATTTACATCATTTAATGCCACATTCTTCAGGAGATATGATGTCATAACCACTGAATCAGTGAAAAACTACATCAACATGGTTACTAATTCAATTCAAGACCCATTTTTCAGTTCTAGACACATATAACATTAGAAGTACTGAAAAACTGGATCATTGTACAACACATTGTTCACGAGACATAATGCAATAAACATTAAACTGCGAAAAATGGAACAATTAGACATACAAATTAGCATTAAATATGTTAAATAAGTGAGAAATATATTTGACATGTGTGTATGCAAGCAATGCAATTGGTAACAAACTCATCAAATAACCCACAGATCGTATTTAATAAAATTTGCTATTTACAAAGTGGAAATAATTTCTATAGGATTTAAGTCCACCATGCTCCTACTGGGGTGACAATTATAACATGGAGAGAGAAGGGAGGATGAGGAGATGCATAGGACATAGACACAAATTGCAAGAGAAGAAGATGGAGGATAGGGGAGGTGGAAATGGACACAGGGGAGGAGGTTGATAGATAAAGGAAACAGGAGGAGATGGTGGAGAAGGAGATGAACAGACAGAGTTGGATGAGGAAGTGGACAGAGGAAAGGAGGAGGTCAGGTGGGACAGAAAGGCGTAGAGGTAGAGACAGGCACAGAAAGGGAAACAGAGAAAATGTACAAGGAGAGAGGGATGAGGAAATGTACAGCAAGATGGCGGAGGAGATGGACAGAGATGGGAAGAGGACATGCCACAGAGGGGGGAGGAGGAGACGTTCAAGGAGAAAGGTCAAGGGAGATACAAGAAGACAGTAATATGAGGAGATTGACAGAGGCACAGGAGGCAATATGGATATGAAGAGGGAGGAGGAGTGTGATGCACAGGGACAAAGGGAATTCCAGGAATAATGTCATCGCCCAAGTGCTGCATCCTGGCCTCAGCGATTCCGAGAAAGCAGTTGCCGATGTCATGAATTCCAGGAAGGGAGCTGCTGATTTCAACAAAATTCCTGCCAGAATATACACTGCTTCCTTACAGAGTGGCACATCTAACTGGTGTGGGGATAATTTGTGAGATGGAGACAGAGATGTAAATGTTACAAACATGGGACCATAAAAACAGATTAAATGTCTGATAGGAGGTAGGAAAAACGGTGGCATTCTTAACTGCTTCAAAAGTCCAGGCATGGAGAGGTACTTGTCCTGAATGACCTTCAAGAGAATTCATAAGTGTGTATCGACTCCACTCCGTTTTCCGATTTGCAGAGAGTGTGTTAGAGGGGGAGCGTGCTGAGCGAGGAGGAAGGTTTCGGACGGAGCGAGTCGGCTGGCAGTTAGCAAGATGACAGAGGCCGCAGGCAGTTGGCATGAGGACAGAGGTGGACGTGATTGGGACGGTTGGATTTTTAGACAGTGCTCTAGTCTGGATCACGTCCGACGAGAGCTGTTATACCAGGAAGTGCTTGTACTTCGTCCTGTTTGTGTTACACCAAGGCTAGTGACAGGGAGAACTCAGGTGTTTGGGCACAAGTAATGGAGCAATCTGTGATAAATGATCATGGGAAGAGTTGCTTAGTAACTGTTTCATACTTTGGATAGAGTAATACTACTTCTTCTGCTTGTATGCGAACTGATGATCGCCAGTTGATTTGGTTGTTTTCGCGTTACCTTATTCAGAGTGTGGTTTCCGAACTTCGGGACTTCTTTCTACATTTGTGAACTAATAACGCAGCTTTACTTTGTAACAGAAATCTGTAGGTCAAGGTATGCGTAAAATCAGTTTTGGATATGAGGGTGGTGGCATAATAGCTGGCGTGTCATATTCTTGTTGAACAGTCGCTCACGCCGTTTATTGCACTGCCGATGGCAAAGCGTTTATCTAAAAGCCAGTCATAATTTCCACCACTGGTGGTACAATAAACTGTAAGGTACTTTTTGTAATAAGACGATGCGTCCTATCTAAGAATCGTCGCCAAACGAAGAACATGTACAGTGCAATGTTTATTTGCTTGAAACTGTTGGTTCATTGAGAGAGATTTTTTCGTTATTTCTGGCTAAGGCATTTGTTGGTAAGATCGCCTGACCAGTCCATCACTAACTTATTACCGCTGTTTAAAAAGTAAAACAAAATTGTTATTTCAGTTTTGGTCTGAGCAATTGATTAAGAATTTTGTTACTGTAAAACGGGCTAGGATTACCTGTCAGATTTCCTTGACTAGTGGGTAAGGCCTACGTGTAATATTATCTTGGATACATGTCACTATTTAAAAAGTGCCTTTTAAATAGGTTAGTGTACAAGAGCAAATGCTCCTCCAATGGACATAACGTGACAGTTTCTTTCAAGAAGGAGTTATTTTCAATGTAACTGGCTGTCGCCATTAGCTTCAATAGCTACTACTACTAAATCCGGCTGGTGTCACTTTACCAGCAAGCACTAATCAGCTGCTATTCTATAAATCTGAGTTTACCAAGTTTAAAATTGTAATTTTTCTATTGCGTAATGTAATGGGGCTTGAGTCGCTTTTGCTTTCTTTTAGTAGCACCAAATCTGGTTGTTGTCAGTGTATGCATACCTGTGATGTCTTGTTTTAGGTTGTGATAGTAAGGATATGGAAATCTGACAATTCAGTGCATACATCTCAATGATACTGGTCTCCAAGAAAACCAGCACAAAGGGTAAAAGTAGTGTAACCCTGTAATGTTGTAGCATTATTTCTACGAAATACTCACAAGTTAAGATAATGATAGTGATGGTGGAAAACGATCAAGCACGCTTCTCTCCAAAATAGACCACATAGGTTCAATAATACTGACATCTGCTGACTGTGGTCGCCAGGGGGAGATGTGACAAATCACCCTTGTGCTCGCAGAACGAGTCGTTGGCGATGCAAATTGTGTGAATGTAGGCTCTGTCGTCTTGGAAAACCCAATCACCATTTAGGAACAAATACTGTACCACAGTATACATTTGATCAGCCAAAATAATCACATAATCCTTGCCAGACCTTTCAGTGGTATGCACGATATGGCTGCCCAGATCATCTGCTAACTCCAGGCATGTTTCTCTCAGCAAGGAATCTGGATCGTAGGCCCTGGTATGGCCAGAAGTTGCAAACAGTGACACTTAACATACATCTTGCCAGTTGCCCTTTAGTCTAAGTTTTATTGTTTCGGCATCTGCATCACTAGGGGTCGGTTTTGGCATTGCTGCTCTTCCTGTAATTCCTAGCGTATGGAGATCCCTTTGTGTTGTTTTGGTACTGACAGCGATCGCGACTGCGGCATTCACTTCTGTAATGACTTGGCACCTGTCGTCTTCTTATTTTCTGTCACAATGACGTTTTTCCTTTGCCCCTAAATTCGGTATCATTCTTCAACAGTGACCCTTGAAACATCAATCACTTTTGCTCCCTTTGTTACGGAAGCAGTTATCATGTAAGCACCAAATATTTGCCCTTGTATCTCCGACACAGGCTAGTGCATTCGGAACTACGTAGATCACTGTTCTAACCACGATCGAAATTTGCAATGTACTGACGGCATTACACAGGTCTCGTTCATGATCACATAAGACATCGACACCGGCACTCTTGGCTATTATCGGTATTGAAGCTCCAGCATACAGTTCCATCTGTGTTTCCATATTTATGTCTATCCACCACATGTTCACGATAGTGTGCCACTAGGTAGCTGCTAAATTACCCACAATGCGTCGCCTCCCTGCTCTTTCCAGGTTAGGGATTATACATGAATCGCAGACTTTTACTTACAAAGAAAAATGTCTGAATGTAATACATTACGAAGTAAAACTGTAAAACAGTTAGAGTGTAGAGTTCCTCTGCCCTGACATACCTCATTGTTAAATTATTACTAAAACCTATGAAACAGCTAAAGTTATTTTGTGCTGCACTGCTCGAAACTACGATTTTGTAAGAACACAGAGAAGCATTTTACCATCGATGCTACTTACTGTTATAGCACTACATATATTAAAACTGTGAAGATTTGTAATTGGTATGTGTATCAGAGTGTGAAGGACGAGTAAATCTGATGACAAAAATGCAGAGAGGACGACTACTGTTTCGTTATTGTTGTCAGTTCAGTTTCTACTGCCATGTTTTTACATCGAGTTAATTTAGATGACGGTGCTTCAGTATGTGACGCTGTGACCGGCTTTGACATCTCGATCCAGTGTACATGTGCGTATGGAAGTTTTACATGCTATACCTGTAGAATTTGTGTTATTCAAGAAGAGGGGACAAATTTACATACATATTGAATCTGTTATATTGTACTGCCTGAAATCTTAGATAATCCCACCATCGAACGGTCCGATGGGCAGTTATTGGAAATTGTAGAAATTTTCAGTGGTCCAATAGCCACTGACAAATGTAACTGGTCTTCAAGTATATTGTACTTTAACATGCAATTCGCAACGACGTCTACCCACAGTATTTTTTTAGTGCTGTTTCATTCAATAATTTTACAACTGCCTTTTCTACGTAGACTGCGTGTGTGCCTTAGCTGATATGCTAGTTTTAACAATACAGAATCAGGTTCGTACATCCCCCAAACAGTGGTTGCGATGCACAGGCTAAGAGCTGTGATTGCCTATTTAGATTTATCACATTAGTGGCGCTAAGTAGCAGTGAGCACATTTTTAAGCAATAAATGTTGTTGCAGTGAACTTGCAACAGCCGGCGGTTGTGGCCGAGCGGTTCTAGGCGCTTCAGTCTGGAACCGCGTGACCGCTACGGTCGCAGGTTACAATCCTTCCTCGGGCGTGGCTGTGTGTGATGTCCTTAGATTAGTTAGGTTTAAGTGGTTCAAGTTCTAGTAGACTGATGACCTCAGATGTTAAGTCCCATAGTGCTCAGAGCCATTTGAACTAACTTGCAATATAAGATAGTTATGTGGCTCTGTTTCAGCTGTAAGTCATTCCCAGTAGTTTTTTAGAGCAATTGAAGGAAGAACTTTGTGATGAATGGATATACTGAGCTGTTACACGGATGAAGTAGAAAAGTGGGGCGTCTCTACCGATATGCAGAAATCCCGTGTTCGAGTGTACATCACATCGCAGTTAAGTGGAGCTGCAATAAGTTCACTATGTCACTTACGCAGAAAGCGAGAGAGAGCCAAAGTACAGGAATCTAAACATGACGGACGTTCAGTAAGTAAGCAACAAATTTTCTTCTCGGCCAGTTCAGGTTGAAACAACGCGAAAATTGTTGTGGAACAACGTGAAACATTGTCGCTCTAGCCTTTTTAGTCTCATGAATATCCGATAGGTGGCGGCCCTATAAATAACCTTTAAACGGCGTCTTTAACGCGTTCCAAGCAGAGAGATGTCGTTGAGTTTCTTTTGGCGGGAAACCAGAGTTTTGCAGAAATTTATAGACTTTTGCACAGTCTCTATGGAGAAATGGCAGTGAACAGAAGCTTGGTGAAGCGTGTGTCATCGCAACACGGTCGCCCAAACCTATATGATCTCACGCTTGCCGGCCTGCAATACACAGCTGTGACTCACGCGCCTCACAGCATGGGAAAGAAGGGTGCGCAGAGGAAACCTGCCGCTACGAAGGGTCCTTCGGTTGCGCAACTCACTGAGTCTGCCGACCATGCAAGGAACTCCCGAGAAGACGAGTCGCGGCCTGTCCCCCCTTTATACATCAAGTGTAAAGGTGGGTGGACAGCGCTGTTCGACACCATGACGAACTGCGCACGGAACGAAGTGGTCTACGAGTCTGTCGATACAGACTCGCTGATCTGCGTTCGAGCCGCAAACGTGGCCGACCACAGGGCGATCAAGGTCGCAGTGGCCGACCACATCGTCGACGCGCCGCCGGCGCGTGAGAAGGCACCTTCCGCAGGAAGGATGAAGACGACCAAGGCACTCCTCAGGGGGCTACCTTGGTGCTGTGACGAGGCATAGGTCCGGGAAGGGCTGCTGCGAGCCGGGTTTGGTGGTGTAACCGCAAGGCTGCACAACCGGACCAACAAGAAGAGGGCGCCGCTCTATGCCGTTACCGTGCATACGGTCGACGGCGGGAGCGACATCTTCGACTTGCGGAAGCTGCTGGGCTTCCCGGTGACGTCAGAGGCTCTCCCGACCGCCATGGACCCCCAGCCCCAGTGCTTCAGGTGCCAGGGCGAGGGCCATGTTGCGAAGTATTGCCGCAACGCGGTGCGGTGCGTCAAGTGCTCAGGGGAGCACGACTGCCGCGCCTGCGACCGCGGCAGCAACGTTCTGCCGACCTGTGTCCGGTGTGGCGGCCCGCACGTCGCCAGCTGGCGCGGCTGTGCTGCTTTTGCAAGCCGCAGCCGTGTCGGGGGCGGCGAGGCGGCCGCGGCCGCACCGACGCAGCGGAAGATGCGAAGACGACGTCAGAAACGGCGTAGGGCGCAGAACAGCCCGGCGCAGCAGAGGGACGGCGCAGCAGCAGCTCCACCTGCCATGAGCAGGGAAGACCGCTTGGAAACGGGCGGCCAGGACGCAGCCCGCGCTCCCGAGAAGATACGTGACCTCGAACTCGGCACCGCCGTGAAGGAGGCCACTGCAGCCCTCAGAGCCGTCATTGCGACAGAGAGGGCTGCCTTCGCAGCCGCCGTGGCTGCAGAGAAAGAAGAGGCCTTAAGGCAGCTGCGAGCAGTCTTCGCCCGAGGCCCCGGCGCAGTAGTACCTGCGAACACTCCTGCGACCTCGCAGAAGGACGTCCGCGCGCCTGAGCCAGCGGCTGCCCCAGCAGCACCGCAGGTGAAAGGTGCTAAGAAGAAAACCGCCGCTCCAGCTGAACCAGTGGCAACGCCGACAGCGACGGGAGCGGGTCCCCCAAGGGATCGAGAAGCCAAAAGGGCAGCCTTTATCGCCCAGGCGCGAGCGAACGGCAAAACTTCCTCGGACGCTGAACTGTCGCAGCTCTTCGAACAAACGGAGCTCATTGAAGCTACATTGCGAAAGGGCTGCGGCGTGCAGTAGAGGAGGAAGCTGAACGGTAGCCGATCGCTGTCGTTCTGCACCAGCCTGATGAAGCTGCACCAAGTCACCGACGACAAGGCGCAGCAGAGGGCCTAACAGCAACGCATGCGTTGCCGCGCCGAACTCTTATGTTAGAGGGAGGAAGCCACTGCAGCCGGCCCAGGGGACAACAAGCGAGCCCAGCCGCAGCACTCGGACTGACCCAGCTAACGGACACGCAGCACATAGGTAACGATGCACGATACCTCACGCTAACCGACCTCACCTTGCATGCTCTATCGCAGCTAGCAAGCCGCTACTGCCCTTACTACCCGTCCTACTGTCGCAGAGGTTTTTTTTTCCCTTGGCTCTGGCCTTGGCACTTTTTTTCCCTCTGCCCTTACAACCGCTACCCTTCAATCGCTTTCGACCACTTCTATCTCCTGATGGACCATGTAAATGAGTAATCTTATCCAGACGCATGGACAACATCACAGCCTGCATCCTGTGACGCCTGATTCAAAACTAACATGCTTACGGAGGTGACAGTAGAACTTTTGGTTTGGTCACCACGTTGATGCGGGCGTGGAGGGGCCCCATCCTATATAAAAAATATAAAAAAGCAGTGTTGGAACTACCTCTCATTCGAGGTGAACAACGGATCGCAACCAGACAGACACCTCACTTTTCAAGTGGACGTCTTTGTTGGTAGTGCTGACACACTCGTGCACCAGTTGGGATGCTCAAAGGTATGTGCCCGCTGGATTCCTCGATATCTAACTGAAGTCCATAAAGAGCAATGTAACACCATGTGTTCGGAGTTGCTTGCGAGTTACGCGGCTCATCATGACAGTTTTTCGTCGAACATCGTAGGCGATGAGACATTGGTTCATCATTTCGAACCGAGAACAAAACGATATTACATGAATTTAAAGCCGCACGCCTCAGCCGGTCAAACCATGGGGACAGCCTTATGAGACTCTGAGCTGGAAATTCAATTTGATATCCTCCCTCACGCTGCAACGATCGACTCTAGACTGTATTCTGATACCCACAGGAAATTGAAAAAACAACTTTATCGTGTTCATCGCCACAAAAATGCAAACGTACTTCTCCTTCTCCATGACAACACGAGGCTTCACACAACTCTGTATACTCGACAGGAGGTCTCAAAAGTTCATTCCATTGTTCTTCCACATCCACCTTTTAGCCATGATCTCGACCTTTCGGACTTCCCTCTGATTAGCCCAATGAAGTATGCACTCTACAAGAAGCAGTCCATGGATGTTACGGAGTTTATTGATGCGCAGGACGCTGCCTCCGACGTCGATCAGTAAAGTAGTACTATGTGGGCTTACATGCCCTGCCATTAATGTGGCGTCAGACAGTTGCAGTGAACGAAGATTAATTTGGAAAATAGGACTTCATAGCCAGTAGAGTGAGGAATAATACGTTATGTAGTTTTGGAATCATGAATTAAAGTAACCCACTTCCAGGAACAAAAGGAGACTGTTTTGCTTTATGCTTCTGTTACTGCAAATTTACTTAATTTTCTTCGCTAGGATACTGAAAGGCCACAAATTATTTTATACAAATATTGTGCCATAAAATACATTCCTTGTTTGAAGGTTAACTGCATTCCTCTGAAGCTGGTCAAGACTTTACTTCACACGTTTTTTCCTACTGATACATGGCATGAGAAATTTCAGGAAAGGAAGATTAGCTTCTGCGCTGTGATATTCGCCTGATAATTTGTAGTTATTTTATAGTTCTCTAAGCCCAGGAGCAGAGAACGCATGTTTCGTACGGTGACACCCCACACGATCACATTTGTCGTTGTTCCACTACATTGTGTAACAATATGTTTGAGCCGTGCACGGTTGCGCTCATGCCATTTATTGTTTGCCATCTTCTACTACGGTACTGACACCTCGTTTTCTCATTCCATTTACCGGCGTCACTAACTGCCTGTCTTACTTGCCTGTGAGCGGTAGCAGCAGTGCGTATCGATAAGTGCACTGTCGTACCATCTCTGGAGCGACCGATAGTATTTCCAGGTCGTCGTATGACTGGCACTCAGTTGGAGACAAAGCAGCAGTGAAGTCGGGGAAGGACGTTCGGCTGGTCGTCTCATCGGCCGACGTATATTTGGTCCTTTCACCGTTTCCGGGCCTGGGCAATCAGTCGGTTAGCGTGTAGCAGCTACGAAGTCTCCCCGCCGCGTGTACTCTGGCCGTGGTCACTGGTAGTGCACACGCGCGGTTGGAGTGTGAGGAGCTGCTTGAGAGTGCTACGAAGTTCGTCGCCCACCGATCTTGGACATGAAAGTTGAGTGCTCACTTAACCTACTGTCAAGCCTCAATTGTTCACAGTTCTTCGTATGAGCCCGGTTGTTGCTCTTTGGACAGTCCCACAGCAACAACGTGTGTGTATTCGAGTCAGCTAAAGTTCCAGCCGTCTTCTTGTGGACTTTAACTTAATTTATTCCCTGTTATTTAAGTTGACCAGCGGTATTTTCTGCCTTGTAGCCGTTGACGTTCCGGTTACCTGCCCTGGTCGTTGACGTTATATTCGGCAGTGTATTTTCCTCGTCGTGTTGTTTCTGTCCAGTGTCGTGTGTAGTTCGATACCTGACGTGTTGTTGGTCGTTGTGGGAGCCAGTATTCTGTATGTCGTTGTATTGAAATCTTTTATTCATTTTGCTGTTTGCATGGAGCGAAACTGATCCTGTTGATTGGTCGGTCGGCAGTCTGTCCGTTGCGTAGCCTTCAGATTAAGAAGTCATGGGATGGGCTGCCTGTCACACCTAAACGGGCGACAGGGGTTAGTGTTACAATCCCAGGACGACCCTTGGAAACTTCTGAGGGCCGTTCCTTGTGTGTTACATAGTAATTTCCCTGTTTGGGTTTTAATTATTTCATTGATGTGTGGCCTTCAGCCGAGTTTTACATGAGATGTTTTAGGATAAGGCCTTCTATGTTTTAAACTGAAAGTCTTTTTCTGGGCCTTAAGCTGTTAAACATGTTTGGTTGATATGTGGCCTTCAGCAGATTATTAATACCTCTTAAATTAAGATTCTTTTCTTGCCCTTAGGGCATGAGACAGTTATTCTTTATAGGGGCCTTCAGCCGAATTTTGTATGAAATGTTTTAAGGTAGGGCCCTCTGTCTTTGAAACTCTTCTTTCTAGGGCTTAAGCCGAGTTTTAATATCTCTTAAATTAATGTTCTTGTCTTGCCCTTAAGGCATAACATTGTTATGCTTTTGTATGGGGCATTCAGCCGAATTTTACATGAAACATTTTAAAATAAGGCCTTCTGCCTCTTGATTGAAATTCTTCTTATTGCCTAATATATGGCATCCAGCCAAGTTCCATTAAAATTAAATTTCTAAGGCCTTCAGCTTGTTGAGATTGAAGATTTAGAAAATACTTTTGGGTGAAATCTTCAGAAGAACCTTGTATTTCAATTTATTTCTTAGGCCTTCTGTCTTGGATTTTCAGTGTGGCCTTCAGTCGATCTAAAGTTAATTAAAGAAAGTCGATCAATATTTTGACTGTCTGCATCTTTGTTGTAATACTGTGTGTTGATAAATAAATTTGAGTGCAACTGACAGTAACTTATTTTGGCTCCTTTCCACAACTTAATCCGCTCTGTCACGCTATCCTAGGCATTTCATTGTTATCAGAAATTAACAGGCACCATTGGTTACCTATCAGTAAAATGTGATGGCGTAGAATCCAAAAGAACTAATTCGAAAGAAATGCATGTGTTGTATAGCGTGTCACTGTGACAGTACGATGCAAAACACATAATCGATAATCGATCACTAAGCTGTGATTTATTTTATGTGTTCCAGTTAAACAGTAATAGCAAATCACCAGCCAAGTCTCAGCTTAATAAACTCAATGATTGCTTAGTCGTATGAATTTATTTAAAATTCAAAATTTAAAGTACTGCTTTCTGATACACTGAATTGACATTGTTATCTAACTAACAAACTTGTTTTCAAATACACGTAAATAGCTTTTAACAATAACGATGTCTGTACCAGATGAATACCAAAATTGAAGGAAACTATGTGTGTATGAGTGTCTGCATAATATTGTGCAATCATTTAATCTGATATTTATGACTCTTTCAGACACATAAGAATATTACTATGAAAAAGTTTTCTGCCTTTATGTGAGTCCATGATGTGCAAATGAAAATTAACTGTAGATTTATAATAGCTTAGCAGGGAAGTCACTAAATATGTGAGGCAGCTATAATGGGTGATGGCTGTAGTATGTCTGGCAATCAAATAAGAGCGCGCTCCACCTTGTCGGGCTGATAGAGAAACTACATCTACATCACACTCCGCTAGCCACCTAATGGTGTGTAGCGGAAGGTACTTTCGGTATCACAGTCTGATTCCTCCAACCATCGTCCACTCGCAAATAGTGCGCGGGAAGAATGATTGTCGGTAAGCCTCTGTATTGGCCCTAATTTCTCGAATTTTCGCCTTCTGGTCAATATGTGACAAGTATGTAGGGGGGGGGGGGGGGCGGGGAGAGGGTGATATGTTGTCTTGACTCCTCCTGCAAAGTGCTGTCCCGAAATTTCAGTAGCAAATCTTTCCGCGATGAACAATTTCTCTCTTGTAAAGTCTGCTACTGGAGTTTGTTTAGCATCTCTGTAACGTTCTCTCGCCAGCTAAACGATCCCATGATGAAACGCCCCGGTCTCCATTGGATCTCCTCTACCTCCTCCGCCAGCCTTACCTGATAGAGACCGCAGATAGATGAACAATACTGAAGAATCGGGCGAACAAGCGCCTTATAGGCAACTTCTTTCGTGGATGAGTTACGTTTCCTTAAGATACTTCCGTTGAATCTGAGTCTTGTGTCTGCTTTTCCCACTATCTGTTTTATATGGCCATTTCACTTAAGATCGCTCTAGATAGTTACGACTGGGCATTTTACGGCAGACGCGGTCTCTAGTTGTCTGTCACCAATAGTGTAGCTGTAGAGTCGTGGATTTCTTTTCCCACGAATGCATAATGTTTTACATTTGCTTACGCTTAGGGTCATCTGCCGGAATCTCCACCATTCATCATCTCTCTGCAGGTCGGTCTGCAAATTCTTAATATCTTCTGGCGTTGCTACTTTGGTATAAACAATTGCATCATCTGCGAATAGCCTTAAAGAGCATCTGACGCTTTCTACTAGATCACTTATATATATTTTGAACAGCAACGGTCCTATCACACTTTCCTGTGGTACTCCGGATATTACCTTTACTTCTGCCGATTTAGTTCCCTTATGAGCGACTTGTTGAGTTCTGTCTGAAAGGAAATCTTGAATCAAGTCGCAGGTCTTCTCCGATAGTCCGTAAGCTCGTATTTTCTTCATGAAACGGCAATTTGGGACGGTGTCAATTGCCTTACTGAAATCATGGAACATGGCATCAGAAAGAGCGCCGTTGTGGATCTCATGGAGGAACAGGGCGAGCTGAGTTTCGTAGGATCTCTGTTTGAGGAATCTATGTTGATTTTAATAGAGGAAATGTTCATTTTTAAAGAACGGCTTAATTCTTGATCATAAAGCATGTTCCATAATTCTACAACAGATTAGACAAACATATTATACTAAAACTGACATGTGATTATATTTTCACGCAATTTGGGTGCATAGCTCCTGAAAAATCAGTACCAAGAACTACCACCTCTGGCCGTAATAACTGCCTTGATACGCCCGGATGGCGTGTAGAGGTACAGCTGCCCATGCAGTTTCAACACGATACCACAGTCTATCAATAGTAGTGACTGGTGTATTGTGACCAGCCAGTTGCTCGGCCACCATTGACCAGAACTTTTCAGTTGGTGAGAGATCTGGAGAATGTCCTGGCCAGGTCAGCAGTCGAACATTTTCCGTATCCAGAAAGGCCAGCACAGGACCTGCATCTTGCGGTCGTGCATTGTCCTGCTGAAATGTAGGGTTTCGCAGGGATCGAATGAAGGGTAGAACCACGAGTCGTATCATATCTGAAACGTAACGTCCACTGTTCAAAGTGTTACCATGTGGCACACTATACCATCACGCCAGGTGATACGCCGGTATGGCAATGGCGAATACACGCTTCCAATGTGCGTTCACCGCGATTTCGCCAAACACAGACGCGATCATCATGATGCTGTAAACAGAACCTGGATTCATCCGAAAAAATGGCGTTTTGCCATTCGTGCACCCAGGTTCGTCGTTGAGTACACCGTCGCTGGCGCTCCTGTTTGTGATGCAGTGTCAAGGGTAACCGCAGCCATGGTCTCCGAGCTTATAGTCGATGCTACTGCAAACGTCGTCGAATTGTTCGTGCAGATGGTTGTTGTCTTGCAAACGTCCCTATATGTTGAAGCTGGGATCGAGACGTGGCTGCACGATCCGTTATAGCTATGCAGATATGGTGCCTGACATCTCGAGTGGTAGTGATACGAGACCGTTTGGATCCAGCACGGTGTTCTGTATTATCCTCCTGAACCCACCAGTTCCATATTCTGCCAAAAGTCACTGGATCTCCAACATTGCGAGCAGCAATTTCGAGGTACGATAAACCGCAATCGCGATAGGCTACAATCCGAACTTTGCCAAAGTCGGAAACGTGATGGTACGTCTTCCTCCTCTTTACATGAGGTATCACAACAACGTTTCACCAGGCAACGCCGGTCAACTACTGTTTGTGTTGTAAGTAGGCTGTTTAGGCTTTATTGCTAAGACGTAGAAAGCCTGCCGAACGGCCTTCTCCCTCTTTCGCCTTTCGCCCAGTGACACGTGAGCCCACCATTGTGTGCCACTCACTCAAGAGTGAGGACGGAACGGTCAGATGTTGCGTATCGGAAGCTGTGAAACGTCCCCTTAGAAAAATTATACAAGACTGGTCTAGGTGAAACGTCCTCTTTGAACAATTATACACGACTGTGCTTAAACTGACACACAATATCTTTAGCGCAACGCAATCTGACTTCCTACGAAAGAATGGCCCTGACTAGCATTAACCTATACGTTTCACAAATCACTTACCGCACAAAAATCTTCGTTACGCAAGCTACTGCAATACAGCGCGCCACTACTGCCAGCTAAATAAAAGATTCAAACTACTGAAGGCACTAACTACTGATAGGCATAGTTAGCAAATGAAAGATTTTAATAGAGAACAAACAATATATTTACCTCACTAGTCATAATATATATAGCAGTTCATGACACCAATTCTTACAAATTTCAAAACTCCGCCATCTCTCTCCCCACGTCTACCACTGCTGGCGGCTCACCTCGAATTGCGCAACGCTACGCGCTGTTAGCATCCAGCTGCCGCTGCTCAACACTACAATGGCAGACAACAATGCAAACTAAACACACACTGCGCACAGCACAGCCAGTGATTTTTCATACCGAGCATTTAGCGGCGTTACCAATAAGAAAACCTAAACAGCCTACTTACAGCTGTAGTGACGTCCGGGACATCAGGGAATTCCAGTGACACCAAAGGTGTCGCAGGTCTCGTCACTGGCGCCCCGACATTACCGCAACTTCGAGCATTAGCTGGAAGCTTGCCGACGGTAGCCAACTCTGCTTCCAGCTGTTTACGGACAGCAGCCAACTCTCCTTGTATCCTTCACTATGTGGGCTAATTATTAGAGTGGCGTACCTTGACTTCATAGGAGAAAGGTGTGCTCCACAATCCTCTTAAAAGTGTGTAAAGTGGACCACCATAAATTCAGGTAGGGAACAATGAACATCGTGTGATAATTTGACGTTATCTGCAGTTCTAATAGGGACGTCTTTGACTCCGTGCAGCTACTGACTGTTTTTGAGGATGTGCGGTTTGAGTGAACTAAAATACAGTAGCTATCGATAACACTGGCGAGTCAGAGATGCCGTTGTGAATGCACTGAAGTCCTTTTGGCCAGTCCCAACAGGCAGCGGAAACGTATTACTTGGCGTGTGCCACTAACGCCGTCCTCACACGGGACGAAACAGCATACGCTGATGATAGCACGGACGGGAAACCCAGCCACACGAGACACAGCGCCATCGTTATATGGGACGTGCTATTTAACGTGATTCAGGACTGCAGGGCTCTGCAGCGACTGCTGTCCCCGGTATCTGACTCCCAAAACACACAGTTTGTTTACGAAACTAGACACGCGTTATATTCCTACATTAACTACACTAAAGCTCACAACTCCTCCCTTGTCATCTTGTTCTGTCTCTACTACACACAAATACAAATTTCACAATTCCTGAAACGTTATAAGCCGCACACGGGAAGGTTCAGTAATGACATCGGTATATGAAGCCTCACAAAATAGGGCGTCTCATTCCTGAGAGATAATGCACTTATATTTACATGCTGTCAAACATTACAGAAAAAATTTCTGCTAATTTCGTAAGGAAGTCGAAGAAAAATCAAGGAAAACGTGAAGATAGAAAGAAAGGTAGGTTACAGAAAGGTGCGAATCTGCTACGCATTGTGTTGTAACCTGACCTTTCTAGAAACAAGACTACGCTTAACTTCGTTTACGATCGACCTTGTATTTTGTCTTACAGTATTCCGATATTTTATTAATTGCACTTAATTTTAACTCTGCGAAGATCGACGCCACTTTTATGAGTCTTTAAGGTACCGTTGCCTTAAAACAGTATATTGTCATAAGACGCGAGTTAAACACGAGAATAACTTAATACAAGAAGCACGAATTAGACGTTTCACATCGTTTTACTACAATAAATCGAATCAATAACGACGCATTTGTGAAGGATCTTCAATGTTCTGGTGGTTAAAGAAAAAGCATACATTCATATGGCGTAAGTTATAATGTGAGACTCATCAAGTACGGGCATTTGGTCGAAACGAAACACAATGGTTAGCACACTGGACTCGCATTTGTGAGGACGACGGTTGAAACTCGCTTCCGCCCATACTGAACTAGCATTTCCGTGATTTTCCTAAATCACTTCCGGCAAAAGCCGGGATGGTTCGTTTGAAAGGCCGACTTCCTTCCCCATCCTTCCCTAATTAGATGGGACCGATGACCTTGCTGTATGATCCCCTTCCCCACATCAACCAAACAACCAGTCAACCAACCAAAACTAGAAATACAATATGGCGTCTCGCAAGTTCGGTTTGGATCTTAGAGAGCGATCTTGCTTAGTGTTGCTTCTACTTTACTTTGCACGTTGCCGACACATCGCAGAACTTATTTTCCGTTTCACTTAACATAATGACTCCTCAGCGTAAAATAGCATGGAGTCAAGGTACAAAACGCGTAGGCCTACTGGTCCACGTCAACTTTAGCTAATTAGGACGGTTTACTGTACGTAATGATGTCAGAGAACAGATTTCGATCTTGTTCCATTTAGTGTGAAGTGTTCAGTTTACCGCCACATTGCTACACCCACAATGTCCCTCTTTTGTTTTGGACAGTATGGTTTTATGCCACTGCTTTACGCTCAGTGGATGACGATTCTTGTGTAGTTTACGGTGCAAGCTTTCGTACCGGAAAAGGACAGAAAATAGATATTGAAATTATGGCTCTAGGTTTCTCTCTGGCTCTTCGGAATTCGCTTGGACGCCTTCAACTAAAACTGTTCATCCACCTTTTCGCCCTCTTTCCGTCGACGGTGTTTCGTACTCTGCTATCGGGTGGCATTGTCAACATCCCGAAAGGTCACGAGGGAATGAAGTGCCTCCCAGGAAGGTCACAGCGGCTCTCCGAAGGTAAATGCTAGAACAGCGTTGTGTGGGGTCTCTGCGGTGGTGGTGCTGAGCTTGCCGTAGACATGTCGTTTGTTTGGTTCGCAAGACGTGGTTACTGTCCGGCAGTTTGGAATTTGATAAAAGTTGTGTTTATTACTTAACCGTCATCGCCTTATCGTATAGATGTTAGGTCACAGTGGTGCAACAGGCCAGTTCAGTGGTGCTGTTGTTGCGAGTGACCGCGAGTGTATAATTTGCTGAGTTACGACATAGCCAACGTTTATATCCATTTAAAAGAAGATAAAAGCCAGAGGGCACACTAGCGCGAGATGTAACTTTGCTCTGTGCTACGGTTATGAGTTACTTTAAGATCTGACCAGAATGACCAAGTCAGTTGGTATTTAATTGGTTCCACTTGCGACCGCGTATGGATTAACGCTCTGTTCACGTATTTGACGTATGGAGACAAGTGTTGTAAACTCCTACTAGCTGAAACGGCTTGGTGCCTTTGACGCCCTCGATCTAATAGCTCTGCAGTTGATTACTTGAGTAAGTCTGACATAGACTAATTACTTGATCTCGGTTTGGTTACGAGCTATCCGACCTTGTAGTGTGGGAGGTTTGCTGGAAGCGTGATGTATGAAACTTCCTGGCAGGTTAGAACTGGGCGCCGGACCGAGATTCGAACACGGTACCTTAGACTTTGGAGGGCAAGTGCTCTACCAACTGAGCTACCCAAGCACGACTCACGCCCCGTCCTCACAGCTTTACGTCTGCTAGTACCTCGGCGCATACCTTCCAAACTTCCAAGTCTGAAGTATGGTCAGACGACTCCGTCATTGAAATATCGTTTTGAAAAGAGTTGGGTGTGCATATTATTGAATGGCATCCACCTAGTTTCTTTGACTTCAATTTATAGATTTGTACAATGTTTCCGACTTTCGTGTCGGTAAATCTGTGTGTTGTCACATCGAAAGTAGTTATAATAATCCTAGGCTAATTTAGTAGTGATGCATCACTAGATTTTTTAATGTAAGTTATTGGTTTACCATAAATACTGTACTGAATACGATCGCTCTGGAGATGTTTAATACACAGCACTCACTTGTTCAGATTATTTGACGCCAGACAATATCTATCGGAAGCCGTGCACAGGCAATCTTGTACGACATCAGGTGGTCATATCATGCGGCAAGGCCGTTATGTTGCTTCGGTGTGTGGTTGTATTGTACTAGCGTTGTGGAGTGTAATTTGTGCAGTTCTGTAAGGCCTGGAATTAAGGCCTTTATTAAGGAAATTTACCACAACTATTGTGTTATTGGTTGTGCTTTTTCCCCTAATGAACGGCCCGATTTGGAGAAAGTTTTATTAGAGTAGCCGATCTTATTGCCTTCTCGGAAGCCTTCATTCAAGACTTGATAGTGTTTCCAAGGGTGCCTTGGCTACTGTACATGTTACTTTATTTTTTACATCTAAGTTATTCTCTAATAATTTGTTAGATACAGTTTCTATTTCTGCTTCACTTTCGGTGACTAATTTTATTAAAATTATTTAAGATGGACCTGTTGCATATGGTCACTATTCACATGTTTCCGCAATTGTAGTGGTTATTAATAATATGTGGGTTGCACATACCATCAAATATATGTTCTGTTTTTCCTCAAACAATGATTTTGTTAGTTATAATGTCCCGTCAAATTGCCAATTGTCGTTCTTCTTATTGTTGTCAAGGCTGTCGTCAGGGTCTATGCTTAGCTATCGTCAAGACTGTGGTGGATATTTACAGTGATACAGGTTTCTAGGGCAGTATTCTGAGATTCTGCAGTGACAAACCTGCAGGAACCAACTTGGTGAAGAAGCCTTCCCGCAGGGTGACACACCTGGGCCAGTCACCGTTGAAAGCTTCAACTATTTCTATCGAAATATTGATTTACTAAATCAGAATCGACTAACCTCGTCAGAATAAACGTCCAGACCTCTACTCCCACCATATGATCATATCTTGATTCAAAATGAAATTGATGAGTACTAAAAATTCTACACAGAACTGTGCTTGAGAAAAATGTACCTCTTATTTATTGCAGACTTAGTGGAAGTGTTTGTAGCTTTTTGAACAAAAATGGAACACAGTTAATTATCAAGGAGCTAACCACAATTAATTAGCGGACCTAAATTCGAAGTGCAGAGCAATCTTCAGCGGTTAAAATCCGATGGAGATGAGTCACCTTGTGGAGTTATGGCATTTGCTGAGGTAGAGAGCAAGCAGACTGTTGGCAAGTGCACGAGGCCACTGCAGCCTATGTTAACTGTGTACAAACGAAGCGGACCTAACGGCCCGTGTCTGAGGAGTACAGTTCACAACACAGGGCCTCGATTCATCGTCACATGTGGGGTCGCATCACATTACTCCAGCCTCTACGCTGATAAAGATTCTTCGATCAGCGGAGAGGCACACTGCTGGTTGTTCAACAGTAATACTCAGATCACCGGGTCTTTACTTAGTTTAATACTCTAACACCTTCCCACTGCCCACTGATAAAAAGAGAGTGTTAATTCTAAGCTCTTTCTAAAATATCGGCTATCAGCAGTGCTGTGTGTTTTAAAACTTTGTCCCTCTAATTATAAATACAGTTCTAGATTATTATAACAATTTTACATAAATGATAGATATTCTGAGCCTCAAATTCACGTATACTCTAAATATCTAATGCAAATCAACTACGTTTGGAAATATGCTTCAAAGTACTCTCCAGGTAGCAAATAATTATCACCGATATTGTAATTGGATGAACCATATTTAGGTGCAATAAATCTCTGTTATAGACATGAGTTCTTTGAAATAAAGTAAAATTACCGTTCCCTGGATTTAGAAATCAGACCTGTAAACAAAGATATGTCAATACAATTACTACTGTTATTCATTCATCTAATTTTCCACTGGAACTCTCGCTTACCATGAGACATTCCACTGTCATGCATAACTTTTGACTGTTTTGTAAATCAACAAGTTTGCACTCTGATGTCTACCTTTTCATAGTCAAATATTTCGGGAATCTTACACATTTAGTGACACAGCTTAGTTTCTGCCATACAACCATAGGTAAAGGAAAACGTAGTTTTATATAATTCCTCAAGACGAAGTAATGGCAGACGGTATGTTGCCTTGGATTTTTTGTGTTTCCTACTAACACGAGTTTGTATTGTTGAGAGGGCAAGCACTTCTTTCAATGCATTGTCATTAGTGGACACATGATCAAACATCCGACTTTCTTTATTTGTTAGACTCAGAGTTCAATTTCTGAGGTAACTAGAGCATCATATCGACGGTAGTGGTTGTCCAATAAGTGTCCTGTTAGGCAAGCGGCCCAATAGTAGTGGTGGTCATCGCCATCAGACCCGACGAGACTCAAGATTCGGATCCACCAGGGTTCTCTAAGTTGACGAATATAAGAAATTTTTTATCATACAATGAATAAAAGAATATTACCCTAGCACTAGCATAACCAATATCTACCTTTACACTTCCGTTCTTCACTTTTGTGAGTTATATAGGCGTGCTGCACATGGTTGTATTTCGTGTGGCACCTTGAATGCAAAATATTTTCTTCAGTCATCGTGACGGAGTCATAAATTTACTTTCTTTAAATATTGTTGGAAATCCTTCCAATACATTTCTCCAATACATATACACAGCAACAGCTGTGAAATTTCATTATAGTCTAATAGGTAATTGTCAAGTACGTTCAGAGGTACTGCACATCTGATTATTCACGCAACTTTGGTTACACCAAATATTTTGCATTCAAGAGTAAAAGCAAAATAAACTATTTGTGCTTGTATATAGTTCTGCTGGGAGAAGCATTTCTGTGAAGCAATGTAATGACGTGAAAGAAATACATAGGCCCATGCTGATGCTCCGAAGTGAGGAGGTAATGTACATATTCTGTTTGTCCGTAAAGTAGACAACTCTTGTTGCTTGCTGTGACATTATTTCTTGGTCAAAAACGTTTGGCCATCAGAGACTCCGCTCAGAAAATCTGGTATTAAGATAAGGAAATGTTCTCGGAGTTTAGAGCTCTTGAGTCTCTATGATCCACTTCTTTTGAAACATATTAGCAAGGTCAGAGACCGACAAGAAGCTGGGAAGTGTTTACAAATACGTTATGTGTTAATAACTTCTGGCAATGAATATATTTCTAGCTCTGCCCATCATGTCACAGGTGCCATCTTGCAACAGAGTGAAAAAGAGAAGTATTATTGTCGATGCAACTCGTAAATCAAGTCATTTAGAGCAAACACCTCTTATTCTGCGCTATATTTACTCCAAGCAGGAAAACGATCGATGTTAAATTAGCCAACAGTTTTCGGAACTCGTAAATTCTAATCAGAAAACGAAATGTGCTATTGCACATTTATTTCGATGAAGACTTATGAAACACTCAGTTCCTCTCTCGGATAAGATTATAATAACAGAAATAATATAAAGGACCTCAGATACGTAACCTTCAGTGAAACTGTTGTGAAATGTTTCTTTGTGGTGGTGATAGACTTATGTGGTGTACAGTCAACTGAGAACGGTCATTAAGGTGATACTGTTTTCGGAGTGAGCCAGCTACTTTACAAACTGTCCAGTCTAGAACGATCGGAAATAGTCAGCTACTTTACAAACTGTTCAATCCAGAACAATGGGAAGGTCTGAAACAGTATGTTTCATGCTATTTACAGTCCATATCTGATACCCGTTGGAGTTCCGTACAAACGCAGCTCACTTGGATGGGACAGCCATTACCGTTGAAAGTCTCAGTTAAATTTATAGGATGAGACAAGATCAGTGCGTTTTGGTTTTGTGCGATTGTCCGAGCGTTTAATCATAGCATCAATTTAGCTAAGTTTGGTGGTACCTACTGCCTAGGGAAGCAAGTAATACAAGCTCAAAATACTATCACTGATATGGAGGTAAGACACTTTGAGAACTCATCAAATAACACAAAATATTTTCAAGAAATCTGCGACGCCATTCTGCTTGGTCTAAAGTAACTGCCAGTGCAACTGATTTCCGTACTGAATTTCCGGTGGGGCGCATTAACAAGAGGAAATCATTTCATTCTGGAACCAGGAGTTAGATCACAGGTGTGAAATAAGAAGGTTTATTCAGCATTAATTTCTTTCATGCCATTATTATTGACAATTTCGTGCCAAAGTGAGTCACTTATATGAAACATTTGGGTTCTATGGAAATACTCATAAATGAGGGACCATCAGATCGCTGAGGCATGAAAGTTATTTATGAATGATTACCGAAATTTAAAAATCTGAAAAAAACTCTTGAATAAGATGCCCGAGCTTAAAATTTCAAGCTTTTTTCTGAATGCATGTGTAGCTGTAGGTGTCTTTTACACTCTTCCAGTACTTTAGCTCAAGCAGAAATGTCATTCAGCACTCTGGCTCTCATTAAAAGCTGTCACGTATCAACTCTGTATCAAAAACGTCTCACATATGGGAACCTGGGCCACTTTACTTTGATGCTGTGATTCAAACACTTCCGAAACGGAAGGCTAGCAAAGCGCCATTGACAGTTTGATTGACAAGTAAGTTATTATAATGTGCTACCGATTGCACGTCTGATGGTGGTTCATATGCGATTGCGTGGATGTCTACTTGCTGACGTGTGTGGGCAGGATGGGAACCGAAAGGGGGAAAGGGAACAGTGTCCATGGCCCATTGTCCTTGTACCAAACATTCGTCAATGTACAGATTTGTATAATACTTAGCCTTTCTTGTAAATTGAAGTGAAAGTAAATTAAACCAATTCAAAAAATAAAATTAAAGTAGGCATACATACATTTTACAATTGAGTAGCATCTGAAACGTGGAACTTTGTCAGTAGTATCAATTTTCCGCCTTGCCACGTAGGTCATTGTTAAGATATCATCCAGTTCCTTATTTGTGGTAGTCTTAGGCTCTTGATACTTCTCAAACCTATTTATTGCTGTTCTCTAAGTCTCTTAATCTATGAAAGCGCCAAGACACTAGTATTCTTTCTCGGTATATTTAAATTATGCACATTCATTCATGATTAATCCAATTCGCTAGTTTTTTCAAAGCCAGAATTGTAAACTGAAGACATAGCTTCAGACTGTTTTTAATTCTACTTCATTACAAACAATTATAATTCTGATCGAACATTACAGAAAATGTATCATGATAGCTATTAACACTTTTCTGAAATAACAGGAGATATGAAATTAAACCTTATATTTTATAAAGCTAAGAGCAGTGATGTGTAGTTATGAACGTGCACTGGTATGAAGGGCTGTATATTGTAATGAAAGTGCTTCTAGCACTTCATTGCAAAAGAGTGTGAAATATGGAGTATGATCATAGCAAACGCACATGACGCAGGTGTGTACCTAACTATTTTCTTTGTATGAAGTTGTTGTTATTGTTGTCTGCAGTCCTGAGACTGATTTGATGCTGCTCTCCATGCTAATCTATCCTGTGGAAGCTCCTTCATCTCCCAGTACCTACTGCAACCTACATCCTTCTTAATCTGCTTAGTGTATTCATCTCTTGGTCTCCCTCTCCGATTTTTGCCCTCCACGCTGCCCTCGAATGTTAAATTTGTGATCCCTTGATGCCTCAGGACATGTCCTACCAACCTATCCTTTCTTCTAGTCAAGTTGTGCCACAAACGTCTCTTCTCCCAATCCTATTTAATACCTCCTCATTAGTTATGTGATCTACCCACCTAATCTTCAACATTATTATGTAGCACCACATTTCGAAAGCTTCTATTCTCATTTGTCCCAACTATATATTGGCCATGTTTCACTTACATATATGGCTACACTACATACAAATACTTTCAGAAACGACTTCCTGGAACTTAAATTTATACTCGATGTTAACAAATTTCTCTTCTTCAGAAACGCTTTCCTTGCCATTGCCAGTCTACATTTTATGTCCTCTCTACTTCGACCATCATCAGTTATTTTGCTCCCCAAATAGCAGAACTCTTTTACTGCTTTATGTGTCTCATTTCCTAATCTAATCCACTCAGCATCTCCCGACTTAATTCGACTACATTCCATTATCCTTGTTTTACTTTTGTTGATGTTCATCTTATATCCTCCTTTGAAGACGCTGTCCATTCCGTTCAACTGCTCTTCCAAGTCCTTTGCTCAAGCTCGGCTTCTACCAGTTTTTCCATTCATCTGTAAATAATTCGTGTTAGTATTTTGCAGCTGTGGCTTATTAAACTGATAGTTCGGTAATTTTCACATCTGTCAACACCTGCTTTCTTTGGGATTGGAATTGTTATTTTCTTCTTGAAGTCTGATGGTATATCGCCAGTCTCATACATGGTAGAGTTTTGTCAATAATGGGTCTACCAAGGCTGTCAGTAGTTCTAAAGGAATGTTGTCTAATCCCGTAGCCTTGTTTCGACTCAGGTCTTTCAGTGCTCTGTCAAACTCTTCACTCAGTATCATATCTCCCATTTCATCTTCATCTACATCCTCTTCCACTTCCATAATTTTGTCCTCAAGTACATCGCCCTTGTATAGCCCCTCTATATACACCTTCCACCTTTCTTCTTTCCCCTCACTGCTTAGAACTGGGTTTCCGTCTGAGCTCTTGATATTCATACAGGTGGCTCTCTTTTCTCCAAAGATCTCTTTCATTTTCCTGTCGGCTGTATCTTTCTTACCCCTAGTGAGATAACCCTCTACATCCTTACATTTGACCTCTAGCCATAGCTGCTTAGCCATTTTGCACTTCCTGTCGATCTCATTTTTGTAACTTTTGTATTCCTTTTTGCCTACTTCATTTACCTCATTTTTATATTTTCTCCTTTCATCAATTAAATTGAATATTTCTTCTGTTATCCAAGGATTTTTACTAGCTCTCGTCTTTTTACTTACTTGATCTCTGCTGCCTTCACTACTTCGTCCCTCAAAGCTTCCCATTTTTCTTCTACTGTTTTTCTTTCCCCCGTTTTTGTCAATTGTTTCCATATAGTGTCCCTGAATCTCTGTACAACCTCTGGTTTAGTCAGTTTATCCAGGTCCCATCTCCTTAAATTCCCACTTTTATTGCAGTTTCTTCAGTTTTAATCTACAGTTCATAACCAATAGATTGTGGTCAGAGTCCACATCTGCCCCTGGAAATGTCCTACAATTTAAAACCTTGTTCCTAAATCTCTGTCTTACCATTACATAATCTATCTGATACCTTTTAGTATCTCCAGGATTCTTCCATGTATACAACCTTCTTTTATGATTCTTGAACCATGTGTTAGAAATGATTAAGTTATGCTCTGTGCAAAATTCTGCCAGGCGGATTTCTCTTTCATTTCTTAGCCCCAATCCATATTCTCCTACTATGTTACCTCCTCTCCGTTTTCCTACTGTCGAATTCCAGTCACCCATGACTATTAAATTTTCGTGTCTCTTTACTACCTGAATAATTTCTTGTATCTCATCATACATTTCCTCAATTTCTTTGTCATCTGCAGAGCTAGTTGACATATAAACTTGTACTACTGTAGTAGGCATAGGCTTCATGTCTATCCTTGCCACTATAATACGTCCACTATGCTGTTTGTAGTAGCTTAGCCGCACTCCTATTTTTTATTCATTATTAACCCTACTCCTGCATTATCCCTATTTGATTTTGTACTTATAACACTGTATTTACCTAACCAAAAGTCTTGTTCCTCCTGCCACTGAACTTCACTAATTCCCACTGTATCTATCTTTAACCTATCCATTTCCCTTTTTAAATTTTGTAACCTACCTGCCGGATTAAGGGATCTGACATTCCACGCTCCGATCCGTAGAATGCCAGTTTTCTTTCTCCTGATAACGACGTCCTCCTGAGTAATCCCTGCCCAGAGATCCGAATGGGGGACTATTTTACCACCGGAATATTTTTCCCAAGAGGACACTATCATCATTTAACCATACAGTAACGGTGCTACCCGTGGTCTAGGGGTAGCGTCTTTGCTTAATAATCAAAACGTCTTCGATCCCGGGTTCGGTCCCCGCCACTTCCAACATTTTGATAAATAGCCAGCATTGGCGGTTTACCATTACAGGTAATTTCCCAGTACATAACGTAAAGACATAGGCGGCCGAGGACTTCCGGCATAAGAAGTCAGCCTCATTATGCCAACGGCATTGTCAAAGAGGGCGGAGGAGCGGATAGAGGTTCAGGGCACTCTCTTGTCCTAGGGGTGGGAAATTGCCCCTAAAGGCGGAAGAATCAGCAATGATCAACGACATGAGGATGCAGAAGACAATGGAAACCACTGCATTAAAGACACGTAACGTGTATCCACAGGACATGTGGCCTGTAGTTGAAGAAGTGTCATGATGATCTCTCCATTGGGAAAAGATTCCGGAATAGCCCCCATTCGGATCTCCGGGAGGGGACTGCCAAGGGGGAGATTACCATGAAAAAAAGATTGAATAATCAACGAAAAGGATAATGTTCTACGAGTGGGGGCATGGAACGTCAAAAGCTTGCACGTGGTATGGAAACTAGAAAATCTGAAAACGGAAATGCAAAGTCTCAGTCTAGTAGGGGTCAGTGAAGTGAAGTGGAAGGAAGACAAGGATTTCTGGTCAGATGAGTGTCGGGTAATAGCAACAGCAGCAGAAAATGGTATAACAGGTGTAGGATTCGTTATGAATAGGAAGGTAGGGCAGAGGGTGTGTTACTGTGAACAATTCAGTGACCGTGTTGTTCTCATCAGAATCGACAGCAGACCAACACCGACAACGATAGTTCAGGTACACATGCCGACGTCGCAAGCTGAAGATGAACAGATAGAGAAAGTGTATGAAGATATTGAAAGGGTAATGCTGTATGTAAAGGGGGACCAAAATCTAATAGTCATGGGCGACTGGAATGCAGTTGTAGGGGAAGGAGTAGAAGGAAAGGTTACAGGAGAATATGGGCTTGGGACAAGGAATGAAAGAGGAGAAAGACTAATTGAGTTCTTTAACAAGTTTCAGCTAGTAATAGCGAATACCTTGTTCAAGAATCACAAGAGGAGGAGGTATACTTGGAAAAGGCTGGGAGATACGGGAAGTTTTCAATTAGATTACAGCATCGTCAGACAGAGATTCAAAATCAGATACTGGATTGTAAGGCGTACCTAGGAGCAGATATAGACTCAGATCACAATATAGTAGTGATGAAGAGTAGGCTGAAGTTGAAGACATTAGTCAGGAAGAATCAATACGCAAAGAAGTGGGATACGGAAGTACTAAGGAATGACGAGGTACGTTTGAGATTCTCTAACGCTATAGATACAGCAATAAGGAATAGCGCAGTAGGCATTACAGTTGAAGAGGAATGGACATCTCTAAAAGGGGTCATCACGGAAGTTGGGAAGGAAAACATAGGTAAAAAGAAGGCAGCTGCAAAGAAACAATGGATAACAGAAGAAATACTTCACTTGATTGATGAAAGGAGGAAGTACAAACATGTCACGGGAAAATCAGGTATACAGAAATACAAGTCGCTGAGGAATGAAACAAATAGGAAGTGCAGGGAAGCTAAGACTAAATGGCTGCAGGAAAAATGTGAAGACATCGAAAAAGATATGATTGTCGGAAGGACAGACTCAGCATACAGGAAAGTCAAAACAACCTTTGGTGACGTCAAAAGCAACGGTTGTAACATTAAGGAGTGCAACGGGGATTCCACTGTTAAATGCAGAGGAGAGAGAAAATAGGTGGAAAGAATACATTGAAAGCCTCTATGAGGGTGAAGATTTGTCTGATGTGATAGAAGAAGAAACAGGAGTCGGTTTGGAAGAGATAGGGGATCCAGTATTAGAATCGGAATTTCACAGACCTTTGGAGGACTTACGGTCAAATAAGGCAGAATTTCTAAAATCATTGGGGGAAGTGGCAACAAAACGACTATTCACGTTAGTGTGTAGAATGTATGAGTCTGGCGACATACCATCTGACTTTCGGAAAAGCATCATCCACACAATTCCGAAGACGGCAAGGGCTGACAAGTGCGAAAATTATCGCACAATCAGCTTAACAGCTCATGCATCGAAGCTGCTTAGAAGAATAATATACAGAAGAATGGAAAAGAAACTTGAGAATGCGCTAGGTGACGATCAGTTTAGCTTTAGGAAAAGTAAAGGCACGAGGGAGGCAATTCTGACGTTACGGCTAATAATGGAAGCAAGGCTCAAGAAAAATCAAGACACGTTCATAGAGTTTGTCGACCTGGAAAAAGCGTTCGACAATATAAATGAGTGCTAGCTGTTCGAGATTCTGAAAAAAGTAGGGGTAAGCTATAGGGAGAGACGGGTCATATAAAATATGTACAACAACCAAGAGGGAATAATGAGAGTAGACGATCAAGAACGAAGTGCTCGTATTAAGAAGGATGTAAGACAAGGCTGTAGCCTTTCACCCCTACCCTTCAATCTGTACATCGAGGAAGCAATGATGGAAATAAAAGAAAAATTCAAGAGTTGAATTAAAATACAAGGTGAAAGGATATCAGTGATACGATTCGCTGATGACATTGCTATCCTGAGTGAAAGTGAAGAAGAATTAAATGATCTGCTGAACTGAATGAACAGTCTAATGAGTACACAGTATGGTCTGAGAGATCGGAGAAAGACGAAGGTAATGAGAAGTAGTAGAAATGAGAACAGCGAAAAAATTTAACATCAGGATTGATGGTCACGAAGTCAATGAAGTTAAGGAATTCTGATACCTAGGCAGTAAAATAACCAATGACGGACGGAGCAAGAAGGACATCAAAAGCAGACTCGCTATGGCAAAAAGGCATTTCTGGCCAAGAGAAGTCTACAAATATCAAATACCGGCCTTCATTTGAAGAACAAATTTCTGAGGATGTACGTCTGGAGTACAGCATTGTATGGTACAGCATTGTATGGTAGTGAAACATGGACTGTGGGATAACCGGAACAGAAGAGAATAGAAGAATTTGAGATGTGGTGCTATAGACGAATGTGGAAAATTAGGTGGAGTGATAAGATAAGGAATGAGGAGGTTCTACGCAGAATCGAAGAGGAAAGGAATATGTGTAAAACACTGAAAAGGAGAAGGGACAGGATGATAGGACATCTGCTGAGACATGAGGGAAAGACTTTCATGGTACTAGAGGGAGCTGTAAAAGGCAAAAACTGTAGAGGAAGACAGAGATTGGAGTACGTCAAGCAAATAATTGAGGACTTCCATGGTACTAGAGGGAGCTGTAGAGGGCAAAAACTGTAGACGAAGACAGAGATTGGAATACGTCAAGCAAATAATTGAGAACGTAGGTTGCAAGTGCTACTCTGAGGTGAAGAGGTTAGCACAGGGAAGGAATTCGTGGCGGGCCGCATCAAAGCAGTCAGTAGCCTGATGACCAAAAAAAAAAAAAAACCTGCATGCCCTCGGGAAAAATTACGGCTGTAGTTTCCCCTTGCATTCAGCCGATCGCAGTACCAGAACAGCAAGGCCATTTTGGTCAGTGTTACAAGGCCAGATCAGTCAATCATCCAGACTGTTGCCCCTGCAACTACTGAAAAGGCTGCTGCCCCTCTTCAGGAACCACACGTTTGTCTGGCCTCTCAACAGATACCCCTCCGTTGTGGTTGCAGCTACGGTACGGCTATCTGTATCGTTGAGGCACGCAAGCCTCCAAACCAACGGCAAGGTCCATGGTTCATGGGGGGAGGTCTATGAAGTTATTGTAACTAAATACAATGAAAATTTCAAATACGTTTATAAATGTTATTTAAATTTGTAGCTACTGCAATCTACTCTAATTCTAAACCATAATGTATCTGGACATCAGAAAGTGAGTTATGAAAAAATTACGTACTGGAGGCGGGAAATTTAACTTTCAGGGTCAATTGCGTAGTTAAGGAGTCTGTCTTTCCCCACTTTCGTAGAAAATCAGCATCACGAATATTGATATCTTCAGCTAAGGAAACCATGTCATAAAGGATATTCTGTGACCAATAGTGACAAACTAACATCAATAGTTCCATGGCAAGAAGAACTACTGAAACAAAAACATGTATAGTCTTATTTATGAGCAAAGGTTTTTGTGCCGTAGAAAAGGAAGCATTTTAAAACACTGTATTACTGACGATTAATGCTTAGAATATTGTGCTCCATGACATCAGAAAATTAGGAACAGTTACTCTGACACACCTATGTAAGAACTTTCTGCTCTGAGTCGGAACGCTTCTTGCTATTTCTTCAGGGGCCTTCGCTTTCTAAATACAGTGAACTAACATGACGCAGTCTGTATAGCTTTCTCGAATGTACACATCAACTTTTTTTCCCTATATCCACTTTAAAACTTAGATCCAACATGCTCCCTCCCTACACCTACATGTTAATGTTCACCAGTCTGGGAGGGTCCTGACTCCCCAAACCTATGCATGCTGTCAACTCGCCTCTCATTTTCATTTCCACTGACACCTCTCTCTTTTCCTCCGAGTGCTTCTATCTCCCAGCATCTCTCTTTTTATTTTTCTGGCTCTGTCCCTCATTGACCACTAATATCTCCTCTCTCATTCACTTCCATTATTTTTGCCTTGATCCTTCTCTCTCTTTCACCCACTCTTTCCCTTTCGCAACATCACTTCGTCCTCTCCCTCCCACTGGTACTGTGTCATGTCTTTTGTACCGTCACCGTCTCTGTTAACGTCTTTCATCACTGAAAAGCTAGAAAATGTTTGCATGCCAAAATTATTGGCGAAGAAGCCGGAATGAGGACTGAGGCAGCTGGTTTCCCACTTTTATGTCACGATCTTTGAAAGAGGAACTATTCGCCTTATCGTGCTCCAGCAGGAACATCTTTTTTGTTTCATTGCGACAACAGCGCATACAGCCTATATAAAATGGATCCTGTAGATCTGTAAAGTTCTGACAGTTTACGTAAGTCTGCAGGATTTCGTGGCCGCTGTCACTAAAGTTAATACCTTCTGTGATATTTGCCCGCGTCATATATCCTTCTAAAGAAATCGACGTTTCGACCTCTCTGCTGGGATCTTCTTCGCGGTGTTACGGTGTCCACTATTGCTAGAACAGGCACATTTGTGTACTTTGACGCAAATAAACAACAAATTAGTACACATTACTTAATATTAACACGAAGTAGTTTGTTTTACGTTCTTTCTAATCTATCACAGTTCACAGAATACGCCCAGCTTATGATTTGTATCATAAAAGAGTAAAAATATTTTTAAAAATATTGTACTTATTCTGCAGTCTTTCCAGTTTTATATAAATTTTACGAGACATTTTCAGTTCTTTTCAGGCATGTTAAGTTCCTTTCGAGCATATTTTTTGTTACTGCAAAACACTTCAGGCATATTTGTATAGGTGTGACCTTTATACTGAGACAGTGCGTTATAAAACTTTATTGGTGAAAAAATGCTGTCTAAAAAATAGTTTCGTGACCAGAAACTCCTGCATCGACCACAGAACCCTTGCCATGTGTTTATAATGTCAGTTAAAACTATATTTACGCCTCAGACTGGATATTATGCTCATAATTTACTGTATAAGTGCGACAAATTGAAATGTCTTGATGATGGTAGCGCATATTGATATCGTGAATAGTTTCCAGTTTCCACGGTAACATCATTTTAAGAACACATCGTAAAATTTTCTACGATCTGCCATCAACAGATATGATAGACATATCCGTCGCCACAACTGGTGCTTCTAGTACCCAAAAATCACCTTTTTGCGAGATTTTCTCAGAAATCTTTCGTGAACAAATGCTTTTTTACCAGTTGCATGCAGGCTCGAGTGGCCGAACGGTTCTAGATGCTATAGTCTGGAGCCGCGCGACCGCTACGGTCGCAGGCTCGAATCCTGCCTCGGGCATGGATTTATGTGATGTCCTTAGGTTAGTCGGGTTTAAGTAGTTTTAAGTTCTATGGACTGATGACCTCATAAGTTAAGTCCCATAGTGCTGAGAGCCATTTGAACCCTTTTGAACGAGCTGCCTAAGGTCCAGTATAGACTACACGTAATGCAAAAAAGCTAACAGATTTGCTCAATTTGGCTGGGCCAGAGAAAGTATGTAATCGTTTTATTTTTACACTGTACTGTAGGATAGCTGCTGTGTGCTAGTTTTTCCTGTACTTACACAGCTTGTCGCTAGACCAAGGGCTATCGCAAACAGCTCACCTCCTATGTGTGTAGTCAATAGAACCCGAGTTATGACCGCATGAAAAGTCGCATTTTCTCGCGAAGGTTTTTGAAACATATTGTTACAGTGCACTGTCGTGCATGATCCGAATGCATTTGTCAAGTTGTGTTCACTGTTCAGTAAGAAAATGTATTTATTCTCTGTGTTATCCAAATGCGTCATTTTCCGTAATTTCAATATTCCCCGAATTACATTATATTAAAATAATGTAAAGCCGTATTTAAAATTAAACACACAATTTGGCCGCTATATTTGGAGACGGTATCCATTTATAAATCTTGCGTCAGGCTCTATGCTGGCTTTCAACGGCCCTGAGCGCCATTAATGAAGTATCTGACACACTAACATTTATAAATTCTAGACATAATATTAACTACTCGCTACTTTTAGTAAGTATAATATGATGATATGTAAATATACAAAACGGTTTCTGAAGTTGTTTATCGTACGTTATGTAGCATTCTCGAAAGAAAAAATTTGTTCTCTTGGGTTTTCTTAGTAGTCTGCTTCAGTAACATCTCTTATTCGCGAGTGTATGGATTACTTTCCTTTTTAACACCTATGGATTCTTTCGTATTTTTTTATATATGTTATACTGATAAGTCGGTGTTACACAGTTTGTGATTCACAAACTATGCCATCCTACCCAATATAAAATTTTAGTAAACTATTCTTTCACTGCTGTGAGCTTACAACAAAGTGATCAGCGGTGGCGTTACAGAGAAACGTATGTCATTTCCCGTCAGGTCCCCGTTCGTTATCGATAATTGGCTGAAAACTGCAATCATCCACCACCGCTAGTGCAGACGTAGACTTGAAACTGACGCACAGTTCGTCCCTTATTGTTCAAGAGTAGCCTGTACATAGTTCATTCCTGCGCGATATTGTGGACAGGCACGCGAACTAGATGGATTCTGACGTCAGCTTCCTAGAACTGTTAGGACAGTAAGTGCTACTGTTGTCCGCGGTGAGTCGGAAAATCGAAACGTGATTGCACTCAGATGAAGAGGAAAGTGCTCTGCGAACTGTGATTCGATGGTTTCCCGTATCGTGTTATAATTTGTGCTGCATCTACAAGAACTGTGCGGATAAGAAAATCTTACAAAGTGTGCAGAGTATTTTGGTGACGACGAACAGTCACAGTGGGAACATTTAGAACCATAGCTGTGTTGCTTTCGTGGAGAGTAATCAATAATAATGGTCATTTTTGCAGTTCCAAGATAATTCACTTTATTGCTCATTGAGACTATTACAAGACTTTTCTGTCGCTCTCTCAAGTCAGCATTTCAGGCTTAGTCAATTGTCTGTTATATGGCTGTGTCTGATACGACTGAATGAAGTGGCACAAAATTATATTCTAGCCAATTTTAGACTACTTGTACTATCAACAAAACTTTTGTAAGCAGTCAGTTCGAGTTAGTTCATTCTACAGGATCTACTGACACGAAACAGGCAACAATGTACTGTTAGCTTGATTGTTTTTCTTTTTTATCGTTACGCCCTCTAGTCAACCGCGACGGATCAGTGCAGCATATTGAAGAGATCTAGCTGTACCTAAAAATATTAAAAACTTTACGCAAAGTTGTAATTACCATGCATATTCCTAATATGAATATTTTTATCTACGCGATTAAGGTAACAAGGTATTATACTTCCTTGCAGCAATGCAGAGATACGGTCGGTTTGTTCCACAGAAAGCTATGGTTCATTATCGTCCAGTATATAATTCACAATAGACAGCGTACAATGCAATTTAGATCAAACTATCGTCTGCTATACACCACGTGAGCAACATATTACATCTTTAACTTTTTTCTGTGGTATTTCGTAGTTTAATTCTTAAATTGCTTGACTGTTTTTGTATGTAAGTGGTGCGATCTCGTGTTTCAAGTGTAGATCACCACAATTTGTAGCGCAGGTTTCAGTCATTTGTTTCGAACAAGGAGCGACCTTTCATTTCCGGTTAGTTAGTTGCCAACTGCCACCTCTGACACATCAACAGAGCACCTATTCAGGTATTTAGCTACTCTGTGTTTTTTCGTAGTTTACTTCTTCAATTCCTTGCATGCTTTCTACGTACGACGTGTAATCTCCCGTTTTAGTAATGTAAAGTGTAGATTCGCGCAGTATACAGCACGGTAGTCATATCCTTTGAAAGGCCAGGTACACAGCTCAGTAAGACGTCAGCCTAGGTTGTTGATACATGGGAACGGTAGTGAATTACATATTTGTCTTTTCTGAACGTGCTGTTGTAGTTAATCCTTAAGTTACTAATACTAGGAAGGATATTGCATATTGTGTGGGAGGGTGGGTGGATCGTTGTGTGTGTGTGTGTGTGTGTGTGTGTGTGTGTGTGTGTGTGTGTGTGTGTGTGTGCGTGCGTGCGTGCGTGCGTCGACGAAGGCCGTAGTTCACAAACAGCTCAAGAGGCTTTAGGCCAAGATGAGCCGTCTCCAAGCTGCAGCCTCGGGGAGCAGCAGTCGAGGATTATCTGGCGCGTCGGCGCATGAGACACCTAGGCTGCCACTGGTTTTACCTACGTGCTGTGCTGCCTAGGTATCTCACCACCGGACGAGTTGTGGGTGGTAATGGGTTCGCGTCGCGCATTGAAGAATTCTAGTGTAAGGTCTGACCATCTGTACTCGCCCATTCGCCTTGTGAGTGTACAGGTGGCTGCGTGGAGAGCTGGGTCCGAGCAGGCACAATGGAGGGAGGGTTTGCTGGTTATCGGTAGCCCCAAAGACAGATACGGTATAGATCCTCTTCAGTAAATAGCGTCCACTGTGCACTTGATATCTCTGTCTGCGGGTGTCATTTGATGTGCCTGGACTTACTGGAAACTCTTGCTCACGGTGCCAGTGACGTGTTTTGACTGAGTTCTGAGGCCATACTCAATGCTTGTGGATGGTGGAAGTAGCGAAGATTACTGGTCTCAAGTGAGGAGTGCTAGCAGAGCTTACAATTTGCAGAATTGTATCCAGAATTGTTCCTGGTCCTTTGGTTTGGAGTCGAGTGAAGGTTGTCAACCAAAGACTCATTCGATTCCGTGAGAGACTTGGCTGTAGGTTTCTGGGCATGCATTACGGAGTGGAGAAACGCAGGACTTACCGTCATAGGACATGAGTACTCGTGGAGGAAACAAGAGAGTAGTTTACGCTATGTAGTAGTCTGTGGTCCTCTAATGAATGCTCGCAAAACAAAATACAGAGAGCGAAATCAGACCGCGTATAACGTAAGGACGCTTCGGATGTCAAATTAATTGAACGGACGTCGAAAAGCCAGATTGGACGCCAAAGGAGGTGTAATGTTCATTGCAGTCAACAATAATACTGTGCATATCGTCGTCAAAATGGCGTGTGACTGTGTAGTTATCTGGGCGCTTGTAATAGCGTGTGATAGGTCTACGTGAACTTACGTTTTATTGGATATTTTTCAGGTTACCCAATTGGACTGTGACTGTTTTAGAATTGCTCAAATGAAGTTTATGCATATTAGAGCGGAAATAACCAGATCTTGCAATATTACTTGGAGGCGTTGTTAACCTACCACCTATAGACAAGTAGTTATTAAATGGTTTAAAACAGTTGTCGATAAAAATCGTACGTCAAGATCGGAACTTGCCTTCTTTCTTCTGTCAATAAAGAAAATTTGCGGTCTTGACATAGGATTCTTGTCCACACGTGTTTTCTATCAATAGGTCACCTAACTCCTCATTGACAGTGTCAAAGAATAACAAATTATTGAATGGTTAGTTAAGCACTCACACCTTTTCATCCTTCCAAATAATCTTCAGTATACAGAACTGAGCTGGTCTAGACACAGACAGAGGCGTCATGCGATACTGCCATGTTTTGATGTCTTGAAGATAAGTAGCATTGTTGTTACGGAAATGCAAGTTTTCGTCGTAAACTCGAAGGTGGACACATCGCATATAAACATCCGGTGGTAAGAGTGTTGATTCATTTGATCAGATAGATTGCTGACTTGACACCCCACAACATTCTCTTCGTCCTGGTTAAGTCAGTGTTCTTTTTCTTTCTACCCGTCCGCTCCTTCTTTTGGGCTCCCTTCTCTCTCTCTCTCTCTCTCTCTCTCTCTCTCTTTGTACTCGTATCTACCTACATCTCTACGTTTCTGACCAGTGCCGTAGTCATCTCTAACGCCATTAATTATGAGAGTGTGGCCTGCTGATAGTCAAAGCAGTACATACGTGTTGAGCCTCTACAGTCTAAATCCGTCGCAAATGCGAGACACGGCGAAATCGCCAGTGTATTTCTGCTGGAAAGTACGAAGTTTAGGATTTAACAAACAATGTTTCAAATGGCTCTGAGCACTATGGGACCTTACTTCTGAGGTCATCAGTCCCCTAGAACTTGGAACTACTTAAACCTAACTACCCTATGGACATCACACACACCCATGCCCGAGGCTAGATACGAACCAGCGACCGTAGCGGTCAACCGGTTTCAGAGTGTACGCCTAGAACCGCTCGGCTACCCTGGCAGGCTAGGATGTAACATCCCATTGACGACTAGCTCATCAGAGACAGAACACAAGCTCGGTTTGAAGGCTTAAGCTTTATGGAGGTGTATCAGAAAATTTTTTTGGCGGGATGGAGATATCAAACGCCTCCCCGCGAATACGAGTCACGTTATTAGACAGAGTTATGTAGCGTTAAACGTAGTGCCGTTTGCCTACTGCTGCCGGGATGCAATCCTAAGAAAAAATGTTCAGAAAGAACTATTACATTATAAAAATGATGGTTGCCTGGGTCAGCCTTATAAGAAGAAGCTGAATGGAGATAATCAGTAAACATTTAATTCATTAGACAGTGAAGAAATGAACAGCAATCGATCGCAAAATCTGAGTCTTCACTACAGCAAATCTAGATTACAAATATTATATAGTCGTCTTTAGCGCATACAACAAGAGACATTAGTCCTGAATGTCACGTAGTACACAATGTTGACGTAGAATTAATTTATAGGAGTTTAAGCTCTACACCAACTGTGTTTACTACGCGGTATTTTTGGCTAATGTTACATACACCAAAGACGACTATGTAACAGTTGAAACCTACACTCATCAGCTAGAACATTATGACCACCCACCTACTCTCGATGTAAACCCGTCCTGGCTCAAGAGGAATGTCTGCTACTCAGACACATGCACGGTGTATGTAGTATCAGTGACCTTGTCGTCGGTGTGTAATACGGGGAAGGCGAGCGACTATGGTAAGCGTCTTCAACACGTGGCGAAACCAAGGTGAAACCTCGTCCAGACATCGTGGATTAGACGGCCATCCCTCACTGCAGATGTCGGACTTGGTAGGCTAAGCAGACTGATAAAACAGGACAGGCGGCGAACTGTGACGAAAGTAACATCGTAATATAATGCTGGGCAGTACACCGAACTCCTCTAACGATGGGCCTCGCATTCTTGTGCGAATGTTAACACCATGGAATAGGTAACCACGACTGAAATGGCCATGTGACCATCGGCACCGGACGGTAGCCCAGCGGCAGAGCACTGCGTGGTCTGATGAATCATGATACCTTCTTCATCTTGCCGATAGAAGTGCGCGAGTTCGTCGCTTCCCAGAGGGTCACCTCCTCGACCTACAGGGTCCGCTGGTTGCACACAACGTACACGCCCTCATAGCATTCATGTTTCCTTCATGAAGATCATGTGCCATGTCAAAAGGCCAGGGGTGTGATCGAATGGTCCGACGAACACAGTCGTGAGTTGTAATTGATGCTCTGGCCCCAACTCACCAGACCTGCTCTAATGAAACGACAGATTTCGCTATCTTTTGCTCTCTCCTCCTGTGTCTATACTACAGGATCACTTCGCACAACGGGAACACATGGATTGCAATCTGATTTGATCATGTCTTTTGAACAAGGCAAGCACAATACAGAGATATCCAGCCGCGTCCAGTCGCGATTATGGCTTTTAGAGAACGGCAATTTTGGATGATGGTTACTCGAATCCTACCTGTCACGTAAGGGCCTAGCCAATCCGGTCTAATTTACAGTTCAATAGTGCCTACGTTCACGTTTCTCATCATTTTCGTCTGTTTTGTACCCTTGCTTTTGTTATTAATATTCGGTCTTTCCCTTCCTTCATATGTGTGCTCGCCAAGAGCATGTAAAACTGGGGTTAGTTTGGACCAATACTTTCACTTCAGTACAAGGTTGAACCTCCTCCAACAAATAACCCTTACAAATTTTGTAAGAGCCGCCAACTGCAACAGATTTGTGAAAGTTAGTTCTTTGAGAAAACCCAGTTCTAAGCAAAGAGTGGAAAGCAGAAAGGTGGAAGGGGTATATACAGGGCCTATACAAGGGCCATGTACTTGAGGACAATATTATGGAAATGGAAGAGGATGTAGATGAAGATGAAATGGGAGATACGATACTGCCAAGAGTTTGACAGAGCAGTGAAAGACCTGAGTCGAAACAAGGCCCCGGGAGTACACAACATTCCATTAAAACTACTGATGGCCTTGGGAGAGCCAGTAATGACAAAATTGGAAGCAGTGGTTGGGAAGGGAGTGAGACAGGGTTGTAGCCTGTCCCCGATGTTGTTCAATCTGTATATTGAGTAAGCAGTAAAGGAAACAAAAGAAAAATTTGGAGTAGGTATTAAAATACAGGAAGAAGAAATAAAAACTTTGAGGTTCGCCGATGACATTGCAATTCTGTCAGAGACAGCAAAGGACTTGGAAGAGCAGTATAACGGAATGGGTAGTGTCTTGAAAGGAGGATATAAGATGAACATCCACAAAAGTAAAACGGGGATAATGGAATGTAGTAGAAATTAAGTTGGGTGATGCTGAGTGGATTAGATTAGGAAATGAGTCACTTTAAGTAGTAAAGGTGTTTTACTATTTGGGGAGCAAAATAACTGATGATGGTCGACGTAGAGAGGACATAAAATGTAGACTGGCAATGGCAAGGAAAGCGTTTCTGAAGAAGAGAAATTTGTTGACATCGAGTAGAGATTTAAGTGTCAGGAAGTCGTTTCTGAAAGTATTTGTATGGAATGTAGCCATGTATGGTAGTGAAACATGGACAATAAATAGTATGGACAAGAAGAGAATGGAAACTTTCGAAATGTGGTGCTACAGAAGAATGTTGAAGATTAGGTGGTTAGATCACGTAACTAATGAGGAAGTATTGAATAGGACTGGGGAGAAGAGAAGTTTGTGGCAGAACTTGAGTAGAAGAAGGGATCGGTTGGTGGGACATGTCCTGAGGCATCAAGGGATCACAAATTTAGCATTGGAGGTCAGCGTGGAGGGTAAAAATCGTAGAGGGAGACCAAGAGATGAATACACTAAGCAGATTCAGAAGATGTAGGTTGCAGTAGGTACTGGGAGATGAAGGAGCTTGCACTTGCACATAGATTAGCATGGAGAGCTGCATCAAACCAGTCTCAGGACTGAAAACCCCAACAACAACAACAGTTCTTTGAGATTTTCCAGTCCGTCGCGTGGCAGAGGCATTTCCGTATCTAAGTTCACTGCGATAAATATATCTCTCTGTCAGTCCAGCCACGACTGGTTATTGAAACGAACAAAAGGTTGGTAGTCACGAGCTGGCAATTTGCAGTGTCAGTTGGAAGATCCCAGTATGTGATAACATCTGAATGGAGATAAAACTCAAGGAACCAAAAAAAAATTTTCTTCGAATTTCATTCAAACCATTGTTTTCTTAAAAATACACTTCAGCCTAACTAAAAATAGCTTAATTATCCGTCACAATTAAACGACGAGAAATTCATTCTGATTGCCAACCGGTATTTTTCTCAATCTCTCATATTGAGAACAGGTTCGGTTGTAAGAGAACTGGCGACTACCGTATTCCTATTAATTTCGTTTACAGGGCCACCAGCATGGTGCAAATCTGTATTCCTAACTGGCAACACCTTATGAAAACAGCGTTTCTGAATTATTTCCAACTTCCAGGTATGATACAAATAGAAATATAAATAACTTGTTACTTGACAGTCAGCCATTATGTCATTAGTTCGACCAAGAGTGTCCGTGATTTGGAATACGAAGGATGACGAAATAGAGAGAGAGATGTTGGTGGAGTGTGGGTAGGACGTAGCGAGGGGGGGGGGGGGGGGGAGGGCTCAGCAGATTGAAAAAGGGAATAGAAGGTGGTAACGAAATAGAAATGGCAGATATTTGGACGACATTAAACCTGTCTACAGTGTGAGTTTTTATTTGCGGCGTAATCATTACTGTTGTGCAACATGTTCTTGATAAACAAATCCACCACAGCTGTGAAATACTTTTACTGACGGAAGCCTTTGTGCGTTTTTATAGTCACTATAATATACCATGGTTTCGTGGTGTTAGCCACTTCATCATGTGTACTTGAAATCTGAAAAGGAACAACAGATGTAAATTTAAACAATTAAAAAATTGACGATTATCATTTAGGAACTAATTAAAAAGATCAGAAATTTATTAATAAATTCGCTTAAGTAACATTTATAGGGCGTCACGTCCATCGCAAAGCAAACTATATGCAGGGTGATTTTTTTCACCGTGTAAAAATTCTACGGACTGATCGATGAGAGGATACGGAACCAAAAAGGTCTAATGTACCTATTTCCGAAGATGCTTGGTTTCCACGCTGGAGACTATTTATTCAGTTATACACTGTTACAGAGACTGCTTTCAAATATATTCTCTATCTTGCAGCCACAGTTACCGCATGTTTGGTTTCCTTCAAGAGGGTGGTACGTCATGCCCTAGCGCCCTCTCCTGCCACAGCAATTGGTAATGTTGTGTGCGATTCACTTCTCTTGCTGACTCACCTTGTAGTACATGTGATACAACGTTGTACACAATGGCTTCGTATTCGAATCGAGAGCTTGCCAACCTGGCGTTTACTAACGGAAAGGCAAATAGTAACGAGTGGAGGGTAGGAAGGTGGTATAGGGAGACCTATCCCCAGCGACAACAACGACAGCATTCAATTTTTGCAACAGTGTTTCGCCATTTATCTGAGAAAGCATAGTATCAGGAAGTAGGAAATCATGAAGGACGTACCCGAAATGTTCGGACACCAGATCTGGAGGAAAGTATGATTAACTCTTTGGAAGACGACCACCCTGCCAGTGTGAGGGAGTTGGCCCGCCAGTGAAGGTAATCCAGGCGACCGTGTGGAACATTCTGCATAACAGTTGTTACTACTCTTATCACTTGAAGCTTGTTCAGGGCTTATAAACGACAGACTTTCCACATCGAGAGCAGCCTCGTAACTGACTTCTTCGTCAGGCAACCACGATTCTGGGATTTTTGTTATCCATCCTATTCAGAAATGAGGCCACCTTTAAGTGGAGTCGTATCTTAAACCTTCATAACAGTCATCTGTGGGATAGTATGCAGAACCCCACGATATGGTGACAGCTAATCACCAGCATCGGTGCAGCCGGAATGTGTTTGTCGGGATAATTGGCGACCGTATTTTAAGGCCAATCTTTCTTCCACGTCACCAAAGTCCGGGAATATCGGCGTTTCTTGCAGGTGATTTTGCCTCACCTGCTGAATAAAATGATATTCACAATTCAAACGGTTGTGCCGAAGCAGCATGATGGTTCTCCGACTCACTTCGCCGTTAACGTCAGCACATCTCAATCGCTTCTTCCCTGGCAGCATGATGGTTCTCCGACTCACTTAGCCGTTAACGTCGGCAGCATCTCAATCGCTTCTTCCCGGGTCGATGAGCGGATGAGGTTCAAATGGCTCTGAGCGCTATGGGGTCATCAGTCCCCTAGAACTTAGAACTACTTAAACCTAATTAACCTAAGAACGTCATACACATCCATGCCCGAGGCAGGATTCGAACCTGCGGTCATAGAAGTCGTGTGGTTCAAGATTGAAGCGCCTAGAACCGCTCGGCCACAGCCTCCGGCGATTGGATGAGGGGGGTCGAGTTGCATCTCCTGCTCGTTCACCGAATTTCAACCCTTGCGATTTCTGCTTTTGGGCCATCTCAAAAGTATTGTGTATGCAGACCACCGTTCCAGAGGTGAATACACTAGAGCAGCGTGTTCATGCTGCCATTGACATTGTTTGGAAGCAGCCTCACCGATGTGAACGAGTTTCAAATAACATGCTGCGGTGCTTACACACATTTGTTGAGGCACATGGAAACCATTTTCAACACACTTTGTAACTGTGGCTAGACTGCAGCCTCTGTAACAATGTGTGCGTGAACAAAGGGTTTCTGGCATGGTAACTACGCATTTCCGGACATAAATTCACTACAATTCTTTTGTTCTGTTTCTGCCATCGATAAATTGATAGAGTTTGTACACGGTGGGAAAAAATCACCCAGTGTGGTATTATCCATATGCAACGGTTTCACTGGTGTGCCGTTGTCAAGGTCTCGACCGTGATAAGGAAGGAATGAATTGGACAGACGGTAAATCCACGATTCCGCAAGCTGCTACTTTCAGCAGCTCTCACTTCTAATTCACCATGCTCCCGTTGTCCTGCCGCTGGTTCCGCACAGCCGGCTCAAATGACGTAGACAAGAGACACTTCCGCAGATAATGCCACGAAATTACCCGCGTAGGAGTTTCCTGAAAAGCCAGGCTAATTCGCTCCCTCTCATTGTAGTCTGAACATCTGTCGGAGTGCCGCTTCATCGCGGTGTGTGATGGGCCCGGAGGGGTGTGTCCGGCGGCTAGAGAGCCCAGGGCACAGTGGCGGGCAGTCCGCAGACTGCAGCAACAGCGCCCACCCCTAATGAGACCGGCCTCCCGGTCCCGCCTCTTCCCCGCAGCCACAGCCGCCGGCGTTAATGAGCGCCACACAGCAGCAGCAGCAGCAGACAGCAGTCGCAGCCGTCTGTCGGCTGCTCGTTGGCTCGCCTGTAGCAGAAGAACAGCCGCGGCCGGCACAGCTCTCCCGCCTCGCTGCAGACGGCTCTGCCTACTGCCTCTGCCACTGCCCGCTCTGACCACCCGACAAACCCGACTTCCGCTTCAGCGGCACTTGCCTGAACTGTCAGCCAACCGGTTTATTCGGGACGCCCCTGTCGCGTAGTCTAAAAATTAAAAGAAAATTATTTGACAGCGTGCTGGAAAGGTTAGGAAAGAAGAGAGAAATTTAATCGCAGAGTACCCAGCATGATACAGTTTTCTAAATTGTCAATATGCAGGCATCCAGTGGACCACGATCAAGTACAGTAGAGCGTCGATTATCCGAAGTAACTGGGGGACACGGGTGTTCGGAAAACTGATTTGTTCGGATAATCGAACTGTACGTGATTATTTGCCAAGAAGAAGTACTGTACAGTAAATTTATTCATAAAATCAGGTATCTCTTTAAGTATTACAAAGTAACATACAAAGGCAACTTCAGTAGGAATATATAGTATGTGGCACAGTTTATTAAACAAATATATATACATATTACACACGCATTTTACATGAACAATATATACAGTACACAAAATTAACGTTTAAAAAAATCCTTTATATTGGTCTGTCTAAGCAAGCCTATACGCTTACGAGCAGCTAAGTAACATACTTTTTTTCATTACAGATATCTGAAACTGGTAGCTATCATCTTGTGCTTCGAACCATCGCAAGGCCGTATCTAAACAAGTGAACGCCTCATAAGCTGTTGGTATACTTTCATCTTCACTTTCTGGAGCACTGATTGATGAGATACTGGCGGCATCATCTTTATCAGTGACGACGTTTACAATCTCGCTGTCCTGCATGAATTGGTGTCCTGGATCTGCATCATCGATATTCATCCAGTCATGAACGTCTTCTTCATCACATTCGTGGCAATCTATTTCTTTTAGCATACCGAGAATTTCGGAGATATCTTTTTCTTCGTCATTTTCAATCATACCTTGTGAATTTTCTTCTGTGTCCAAAATTTTATTCCAGGCTTTCTTCAAATTCTCTTCCTTCACACTATTTCATTCTACGCTGATCATGTAGGACGCGACTTTCAAGTCAATATTCTTATGATATCTTAAGAGACTTTCTTCTCCATCCTCTTCTCTTTCTAACATTAACTTACGCAACAGTTCTTTCCTGTAATATCATTTGAAAGTCTGAATAAAGCCTTGATCCATGGGCTGTAATAAGGAGGTTACGTTAGGTGGAAGAAATATTACCTTTATGAACTCGTCTTTTTCGTTTAAAATATCACATGACGGATGAGTTGGTGCATTGTCAAGAAGAGGTAGTGTTTTCTCCCTCTTCTCATTCTTTAGCTGATTAGCTTCTACAGAGGGTACGAAACCGTCCAGAAACCGTTTCATAAAAATCGTACTATCCATTCAGGCACACTTTTGTGTGGTGTACACAACAGGCAAGGCTGACATACTAACGTGTTTGAAACAACGCAGTTTTTCACTTTTACCAATGACGAACATAGGCAGTCGGTGACTTCCAGTAGCATTAGCACAAGCCAAAGCTTTAATACGGTCCTTGCTTGTTTTGGGACCAGGTGCTGCTAATTCGTGATGTGAAACAAGAGGTTTTCTCGGTAAAGCTTTCCAGTTAAGTCCAGATTCGCCAGCATTGTAAACGTTTGCAAGAGCACAATCTTCTTCCCTTAATACGTCACTTAGTTTGACTTTGAAAGAATCAGCTGCTGAAGAATCAACCGACAGTTTTTTTCCCTGTGTTGTAAGCTCACGATTGCCGTGTCTTGACTTGAAGCGTTTTAACCAGCCCGTGCTCGCTTTAAAGTTCGAAGACCCTCCAAGTTTTTCGTTGAACTGCATTGCCTTCTCACACAGAATGCGACCTGAGATAGGTTCTCCTTCCGATCTCCTTTGTGTAAACCACTTTTAAGCAGCATCGTCTAGATCTGTGTTAGTGGCGAGCTTCATAGTTTTACCGCTTGTTGATCCATCAGTAGAATCAAGCATAGCTATAAAATTTGCTATGCTCGTCTTTTGTTTTTTATATCCGTAATTGTTGACTTCCCCACCTTGTACTCATTAGATAAAGTGGTTGCAGATTCACCTTCTTCTAACATTTTAATAATCTCGTACTTGTCCCTCATAGAAAGGACAACACGTTTACGTTTAAGCATTTTGTATAGTCAAGTTCACTTCTTCACGCAGCAGCACACAACTGGTCGTAACAGAGAACAGAAGGTGACTGTTTGCACCGTGTGAATCTCTTCTTGGGGGCGCGCAATCCTTCAAACTGCGGGAAGCGACACACCTCTACTCTAGGCGGGCCGTAAGATGAGACGTAGGCCCGTGAGGTGACGCGGGGGGGTGGGGGGGGGGGGGGCTCACGCCAAATTCCTCACGGCAGCGTGAGTCACGGCGGCCATCATCGCAAGTTGGATCGCAGTTTCAATATGAAGTTTGCTGAGGAACTTTGGCTCTGGCAGAGATGGCGACTACTTTTGCGATGTTAATAGATATAAGTTCAGAATCGGAATTCGATTCTGAGTTTGAGTTCGAAACGGTGTGTTACATCGCTTTGATGAAACTGGTTACAGGTTCTCAGGTTCTCACGCCGAAGAAGGCACGAGGAGGATCACATGGCATGAGTCAGAAGGGCAGAGTAGCTGGCGAGAAAAGCCCTTGCTGTCGCCAGGGCTACTATATATATATATATATATATATATATATATATATATATATATATATATATATATATATATATAGCAAGAAGTGGGCAAATTTCATTATTATTAATTAACAGAAACCGTATTTTCGTACCAGAAACAGAATCCTATTAGTCATAAGGACTATCCAACAACAAATCAATTTAAACAGTGCTCATAGAACGTCGTGTCATCACTCGGACGACAGTTTCGATTCTATATTGATATCAAATACGTGGTTAAATCCATCTGTTCCGTTTTCACTGGTAGATATGGAGGGCTACACGCTAGTAAGGAATGATATTGTAAGGAACCTAGGCATTTATTTTGATAAACACTAACCAGGACAGAGCACCTCACGAAAATTTGCTACAGAGTTTTAACAATGTCAATGTAGAATGTTAACAACGAATTACTATGCAACTTACCATTTCGTATGTCCGTTTCCTTGGCCACTTCCTCCCACTTCTCAGCTTTCAGCTTCGTTTTCAAGTAATCTTCATGGCTTGTATCATACAGAACTTTGCGAACACGTACGGCTTCAATTAGCTTTTCTTCCAATTCGAACTGCCTACAGCCAGAATCACCGTGAGCCTCACAGTAAATTGCGTACAGGAAACTGCGGTCGGTAGGGTCACCAAGCGCAGGAACTGCGTCACGTCACGCTGCGCTCTAACGTGCGCAGGACCATTCAGTTGTGTGGTTCACTAAAACTCATCGTGAGTCAACCCTGCGTCACTTCACAGACCTGCGACTCATATTGCGGCCAGGCTAAGCTGGCGCAGCTATTGCTGTGGACAGCTTTGATACTGCCGCTACTTCTACTGGCAGTGCCAAGCCGAGAGAAGTGTGCTGATTGTTGAAACACAGCGACTAGCGGCTTGGCCGGTCAGTAGCGCCTTGTGAAGGCCGCATTAGAAGCAGTGTTCAGCCAGCGGTGGCCCAGTGTGGCGAGTAGTGTGGGAAAGTTGGTTTGGGAGTGAGGGGGATGATGGACGGTAGGGTGGGAGAGTAACAGGTGCTAGCGAGTACACGGTTCGGTTAAGTGGTCGTTCGGTTGACCGACGTTCGGATAATCGACGATCTACTTTACATCCTCTGCGGAAGTGCCCTGTGGTTCCTCATTCATTCTAGGAAGGTTCGAGAGTGACATCATCTTTCCTTTCTGCAATCCCTTTTCCTTAAATAATCGATTACAACTCTTGCTTGTTAATCCTCTGGTGAGTTGCTGTCATTCCAGCAAGTGTTTACAAAATTCAGTAGTTTCACGAGTAATCATTCCGAAGTGTATTTAAAAAATTACACGATAAGACCGTTTTCCCCTGGAGTTTTTGTGCTTATAGACATGTTTAAGACAACATTTAAATCTTTTGTTGATAGAAGTTCAACATGCACGTCGCTGGCGGCACTTTCAACGTTTTCCTCACCACATGTCAACAGTTTTGGAAATGACCCAACCACAAATTTTCTTACATGTGGTTGATTTCAACCATTTCTCCTTGTTTCAGTATCCTATAGGCTTCTGTTTATTTCCCATACACCTTATGCTCTATTGTACTCATAAAATGCTTCAAGCTTTGTTGTTGTATCTTTCTTGTCGCTCTCTTGTGGTCACTGCTGTGTGTAGCTCAACTTTGATTGTAGATATTTCAGGTAGCCCTGTTTCTTACAGTTTATGGTGACTGCTAGTTCCTGTTCCCCAAATGATAGTCTACTTTCGTTTTTATACTTCACCCTTTTCCCTGAAACTTCGCCAGCAGCTATGTGTAATCTCCTTTACATTTCTTTTCACTCTTCATTAGTGTTTCTTTTTTATTACACATGTTTTAATACTATTTCTAAGAGTTTTCTGTATTCTCATACGAGTACAGAGCTTGGATTTCGTACCCAAATGTATTCTACAGACTTCTTCTCGCATTGTTTTTCATTATGTTTTTATTGTTATACAGTGGGATTCTTATTTTTCATATTACCTAAAAATAGTTAGTGCAAACATCACATTCTTTGTAGGCTCTGGTGGCCTCTATTAATGGAATGGCTTTCTCACTTGTAATGACGTAGTATATTATAGATTTAATACGCATAGTACTTCATCTAAATTTATGAATATATTAACGTCATAAAAATTATTTGCTATCCTGAAGTGGTTGAAGGCAGGAATATCTCTTAACTAATCTCTATTATAGTTTTTAGTATGTTGTCAATGTGGCCCCACCATTTCATTAATGGCGTATTTATCTATCGTGAAACTGAAATCTCCAGTAATTCTTAAATATTCGACTTTACGAATTCCATTAATCATTGTCTGCATACATTTGTAAGTTGCTTGCGATTCTTCTCTCCTTCACTCTTTCAGCGCATATACATTCACCAGCTTCCCCATTACCGTCCAGCTTAAATATAACGATCTCCTATTTATCAGCTTTCTGACTGGAGCCATTTTCTGTGGGTAATTTTGACCGTAACTATAACTTCGTCGCTTGGCCATGCAGTTGTACTTACTCCACTTGTAACCTCCTCCTTCCCAATTGTCCGATTGGAGTGCCATGCAGATGACTGTGGCAGCTCATGCCTAGTGAAATTTTGCAGTGGGTAAGTCTATCTCCGACAGAACAAAATATCTGTTAGTAGGAGGAAAGTGTACAACACACCTTCCTGAAAAAAGACCTGTTCTTAAATCTCATTAATAATGATAATTATGAAATGGGTGGAAATTAGTGCAATCGGTTACAAACCACACGGGGGAAAGGGTACCATGTAATTTTTAATACAAAAAAACAGTGATTAGCAAGAAAAATAAAATAAACTGTAGCCAGCCCACTAGGCCAATATACATCCAAAGTCCTAAGAACGGTAATGGCGAAGAAAATTAAGCAAATAATCAATGGCATGGTAACACAACAGTTTACGAGAAAATAAATGGATCTGAAAGCTCTAAGTTTGCAGTTGCTTATTCACAAATACGAAATTTTGAACGAAAAGATAAATGAAGTTGCTGGTTAAATAATTAACAGGCTGTAACTGAAACTTTGTTACGTAAAATATATGACTTTCAGTAACCTCAGCTAATGTAATGCGCAATTTGAAAAAAGGGCAAGCACTTTTCTTTTAATTATTGAGAGAATGAATTACATTTACTTTAAGCAAATGAGAAACTGATTTACTTTTAAAATTAGAAGAAGAAAACGCGTATCAAGCCATCAGATATCACTCGCTGAGCTAAATTCAGAATAAATGATATTGAGCACCCTTAATTTGTGCTGTATCTTTGCTTATTAGTTTTGTCCGTGAAATTTAACTTTACTTTACGTTAGGGGAGTTAATAGTCAAAATTGCAAAGTAGTTGAACTTCTGTGATGCAATACAAGAATGAAAAATTACGGAGGCAACAAGATTGAGACTGAAACCGGTAATTAGCAAAGAAACCAAACTGGCGGTAAACAGTTAGTCAGTTTTCATGTTCTTACGATTCTCGTTGATTGTGTGCAAAGGAAAGGGACACCAGTAGGTAATAATGTCTGAGGACAATGAAAACACATGCGCCCTATAACTTTTTAACTATTGCCAGTTATTATTGAAGAAAGTTCGTGATTAAAGATTAATAAAGAAATTCCCGTACAATATTAGCTATACACTGTCAGTTCACAGTCTTACGATGTTGTAGCTGTGCGGACGACGAATGTAGCCAGTGACAATGCTGAGCTGCTGTTGTTGCTGCTACTGGTTGTGAACGCAAGTCTTCACCAGAGCCAAAGGTAATTATGAGACGGTCAATAACTGCAACTGCAGCTTCCCCCGTGTGTCCACTCCGAGCGTTCTCTCAATACCCGACCAAGCTGCTGCGTTTCCTCTCTGCTCCAAGTATCACACAGACTTCCATACACAAAGATGAACAACGGAACAGCTACTGCAATTTCACACATCTAAACAACGTTCCTTTGGCGATTACGCAGCAATTTCCAATATTTACGTTATAATTAAAATGAACTATCTACGTTCACAAATAAATACACTATTACATAAATTATGTATTAAATACAGCTTATGTAATAAAGGTTACAGATTCAGAATTAGAAGTATAATACAAGTTACAAACTGATATGAAACGTCAAAAAATTTTGGATGATGCAAAAGTCATCTTATCAGCATTTTCGGTGTTACAGGTGCTCCACATTCCATGAGCTTTTTCTGAACAAAAACAGAATCTGGGAATATCAGAAGAAATACAGGCGGATATTGAGATGCATGTAGGCATTCAGTTTTGCCTATATACATTTTGTTAATTACTCTTTAAGGTTCTCATAGATTTTCACGATTATGTTTGTGCGCGTAATTAGCATAACACTACTGTATCATTATGACTCAAACGATCGCGGTGTACTGCAACATTTTTTAAACAGAAAATCATTGTTTTTGAAGTGGTTCATGTGTTTTGAGCAAGCGTCAACATAAATCTTAAATGTTTACGTGAAAGCTTTACACTGGTTGTGTGGAAAAGAAAAAGGTCCCGCTCCACACACGTATTTACAAACGCCTCAGCGTTCTAAGCGCAAACAGCGGCTCATTCCTGTCATGGGGTTTTGCCCACGCGACAGTGGGACGCTTCATCTCCCTATTTGCTTGTGCAGCAGCGTTCCAGAACGTCCATCCGCCTCGTAATCTTTGAAAACTCCCTCCCCACTCATATTTGCGTATATACAGGATACTGCTTTTCATTTTGTAATACTGTCCCATATTCTCTCCGTTTTATTCTTTTCGTCACTCTTGATCTTTACTATTTTCTAGCTGTCGTCCACGCTTTGGTGACGATGAATACTTTTACAAACATTCATTTTTCTATGTCTCGAATGTAGTATAATTTCAGTACAGCTTCGGATTCCTTTTCTCATGATAAGTCCTCGTCCACATCAATGACATTCCAGAAAAATCTCCCATTCTGGGGTTGCTGAAGTCGTTTTGAACCCATTTTATCAGTTTCTTCGGACGACGAAACTTGTTTTACCAACGGTTCGCTGTCTAGTCAGATAAATTTTCTTCGGAAAAATGACTATCATCTTCCAAACTACTTCGAAATGTGCTCTGTTTCTGCTTCTAATTCCTCTTCCAAGCTCACAAAATCCACACCAATCACGTCAGACGGTATGGCCTCAGTGTTCACCTTGTAGGATTTCAATCCATGTGGCTTTCAATTCTTCGTACGTAGTCATCATAGGGAAAATTGTCTTGACCCTCTTCAGAAAATTCGCCTCAATTTTTCTTTAGACAACCGTCGTTGTGGTCAGCTACAGCATTGGGACGAGCATTGGGTTCTGTACGTGTTTTTCCTTTCTTCATAAACGCTGATTTCATGCCGTTTGAGAAGCGTCAAATACTCTCCTCTCTATCCATTAGTACGCCTCTCATACAGTCCTCTATAGCTCTTCAGTTCTTCGTATATCCGATCAATCTGACCAAGCCACACCTTCTCGCGTTCCGTCTTGCCCTGAACTATAGCGGAAGTTTTATCCGATATCGGCTTCTTTAATTCCACCAGCGTAACACATTGTATTGGAGCCTGCGGTACCGTCGTTGCTTTAACAGCACAGCGCCTTCCTTAACGGCCCGTACTCTTCCTTCTTGGTTATTGCGGACAGTGATCACTTTGTCGACTGTCGTTTCATCCTCAGTTATTGTTATCACGGGTGCGTTACCCGCTCTCTCCTCGTGCACATTCTCCCATCGCCTTTTTATCCATCCAGATCTACCATAGCTACGTCGCCTAAGCTTTCCTCTGGGCCGCGAAGGTCTTCCCACCCCCCAAACCGGAGCGGCTAATGGTTTCGCTGTTTAAGTACGACAGGCCCGTTTCTATCATGCTGTCGTAATTGTTTATTTTGCTTCTGCTACTAATATTCTGATGAGAGCCACGTACCACATTCGCTTGATACTGGTCTCTGTCGTTTCTACTATTATTATTCCCATTGCTATTGTTATTGTTGAAGTGGTGTGAGTTATTGTTGCGATGTTGGTAGTTATCATTATTGCCATGGATATTGTTATTAAAATTGTTGCTGTTTTGGTAATTTTTGCTATCACCATAGCTCTTAAAATTTTCGCTGTTAGTCGGCCAGTTATCCTCATCTTCGACCTTTTCTTAGAATACAGTAATTCATCCGTCAGTCGATCACGCAAATATTCTAAACTGCGCATCCATTTTTCTCAAAATTATTTCATTGAGACGCGCGAGTTTGCGTCGTAGGATTTTGACGATACAAAACCACACCATATTCTCTCCTACTCCTTCTGTGACCAATATTCATTCAAGAAGGCATTCCTAAATTCTTGAAAGCTTAATTTCGCCTCATTCAGGTTTAAGCTCCGTTGCTTAGCCTCGCCTTCAAGCACGACGGTTACAGAGTTAATTTTCCTCCTCGTACACGAGTTATAGAATACCTTTCCACAATTTTTAATAAAGTCGGTAGCGTGCAAACCACAGAGCTCTCTGAAGGGATCGGAAAGCTTTTCACTACCGTCTCGTCGCTTTAACTTTACATTTTCAGTTACTTTATTTTCATTAATGGTATCTAGTTCCTGTTCGAACCTCTCTACTTTTGTCTCAGAACGACTATTTGGGCTTCCTATTTTTGACACATCTCTGTTATGTCCTGCTTAAGACTATCGATTTCGGTATTCATTACAGTAATTTCTTTCTTGACTTCATCTACTTTCGTCTTAACAACTCAGGTATTATTGCTATAAATCTTGTTTGCTTTGTTCTGATCATCCATTTCATTTAATTGTGCATCAATTTGACTGTTAACTGATTCAGACTGAGCATTAATGTTACTGATTCACTTGCTTAGCAAATCGTATATATTTCCAGATATTACTGGTTGACTCTGACTCCGGGTTTTCGTTGACATTTTCCTAGATCCATCGTCAGTGGACTCATTTTTGGTTTCTTATTGCGAAATCCATAGCATGTGTAAATGACAGGAATTCCATTCTTGTCAGTCCCTGCGTTTCAGAGGTAGCGTTTGTGATGCTAGCGGCCGGTTCCTCAACGATGGTTTCCGTTGTCTGCGTTCCTCTTTGTTCCACCGATACTTTCCCGTTAAATACAATCAAATTATCAGTTTCACTTGTGTCCATTATGTTGCTTCTTTTACAGATTAATGTAGATTTAGAAACATTGTGACTTATTCCCATCACTTGCTATAGTCGTGTGTGAGCGACTTCATTCGGAACGAAAGGGTTTAATTCGCTACAAATCCGCGCAATGCAAAATTCGTGCCAAGAACAAAACGAAACTGATACTATTCTGTCACTAGCGTCGCCACGAGTAATCTCCCAGTTCCTTGTCGGCCTATTGGATTGCGATACAAGTGTCTGTTATCAAGTGTACCTAATGAAATTTTACAGTGGTTAAGGCTACCGTCCCCGAAGTAAAATAACATTTGTTAGTAGGAGGAAAGTGTAAAACAGACCTTCGAAGAAAAGAATCTGTTCTTAATCTAATCTCAATACTGATAATTTGGAAATGGGTGGAATTTAGTGCAATTGCTAACAAACCACATGGGGAATAGGGTACCAGTTAATATTTAATACAAAAAAACCATGAGTAGCTCGCCAGCCCTATAGGGCAATGTACATCCAAAATCCTAAGAAAGGTAATGGCAAAGAAAACTATTCAAATAATCACTGGCATGGTAACAGAAGGTAGTCACGCTTTACAACAACATGCCAGTATACGAGGAGACAAATCGATCCGAAAGCACTCAGCTTGCAGTTACTTATTCTGAACTACTAAATTTTGAGAGTAAAGTTAAATGAATTTACTGGTTAAATAAATGACTGGCTCTAACTGAATCTCTGTTACGTAAAATATATGACTTTCAGAAACCTCAGCTAACGTAATGCGTAATTTGAAAAAAAAGGTAAGCATTTTCCTTTTAATTATTGAGATATTGAACTTGATTTACTTTAAGCAAATGACAAACTGATTTACTTGTAAATTACGAACAATAAAACAGCTACCAAACTAGCAAAAGTCACTCGCTGAGCTAAAAGACGGAATAAATGAAATTCCTCACTCTAAATTTTTGCTATATCTTTGAGTATTAGTTTTTTCCTGAAATTTAAAATTAAGTGAGAGAAGTTAATACTCAAAATTGCAAATAATGAGCAAAGAAAGAAAACTGGCAGTAAACAATTTATCACTTTTATGTTTTTACGACATTCGGTGATTGTGTGGAAAGGAAATAGGACGCTTTTGCTAATAATGTCTGAGGATAACGAAAACACAGGTGCCCTAAAACTTTTTAACTATTACAAGTTGTTACTGAAGAATATTAGTGATTAAAGTTTATTAAAGAAATACCAGTTGGTAATTCCTGTACACTATTAGTTATACACTGTAAGTTAAGAGTTTACGATGTTGTAGTTGTGCCGACGAAGAATGAAGCCAATGACAATGCTGATCTGCTGCTGTTGCTGTTGCTGCTGCTGCTGACTGAGAACCATGAGTCCTTTGCAGTGCCAAAGATAATTATGGGATAGTCAATAGAACTTCGATATCTCTCATCTGTACACTCCCAGCATGCTCTCAATACTCGCTCAAACTGCTGTGTCTCCTCTCTGCTCGCGGCGTGACAGATACTTTCCGTACGCAATGATAAACAACGGCACGGCAATTGTCATTTCGTCGTAGATATCGATAAATGCAAACACAGTTCCCTTGGCTATTACATAGCAATTTACAATATTTGCATTATAATTGCAATGAATTTTCTAAGTTCAAAAATAAATACGGTATTACATCCACTGTGTACGAAATATAGTTTATGTAATAAATGTTACAGTTTCAGAATTAGAAGTATAATACAAGTTATAAACGGATATTAAACGTCGAATATTTTTCTATTGTGCAAAACGTATCTTATCTGCATATTCGGTGTTGCTTACTGTATTTTATAATATAACGATTAATTACTTTAGAGCTTTGAAGTTTATTCTTTGTTTCTCATATTACAGGTACATCAGGAAAAGCAGTACTTTATTTACTTGTTAGTTGTTCTACTTTATCACTCATTACCTTTACATAACGTGTGGCTTTTTGAATATTTTGCCGTCCCTTTTATTCTTAATTTATCCTCACTTAAGTTGTAAAAAAAAATCAAACAGTTTTCTTCTGAATTTTTTAGTAAAATTGTGATTCCCTTAACCCGTTTTCCTACTTGACTTTTTAGGGTAATATAGTAATTCCCCCGTTACAATTTAGCGATATGTAAAGATGACCGGCTGGAGTAGCCGAGCGGTTCTAGGCGCTACAGTTTGGAACCACGCAACCGCTATGGTCGCAGGTTCGAATCCTTCCTCGGGCATAGATGTGTGTGATATCCGTAGGTTACTTAGGTTTAAGTAGTTCTAAGTTCTAGACGACTGATGACCTCAGAAGTTAAGTCCCATAGTGCTCACAGCCATTTCAACCATTTGTAAAAAGGGTAGGTAGGTGGTGGAACCGCCACCTTTAGGGGTTGTCTCCACATTGACGGGTGCCTCCATTGGGTCTACGGATCCATCTCTCCAGGTTCTGTAGGATATTCTTTCCTGTTTTTAATTAAGGCCTTCTCCTTTAGGAGGACACCCCTTCTGCCCAAAAGACATGACTGGTGTGGGTGGTCCTGCCAGGAACTTCTGCTCCCTCTAGCATAGCTCTCTGGATTATAGCAGAGTACATAAAACTATTTTTTTTTTAGTTTTATAAATGTGTACTGAAGTTTGCCTTTATCCAGCCTCATACTATGACTTTGACCAGGCAAACTACCTTCCAGTGCGCAACCGGCTGATGGAATTAAGCGATCCATACTATGCAAACTTCCTCTACAGTTGCAGCGTCCCTCTCTGTCCGGTGTAGCATTGAGCTTCCTTCCATACAGGACTGCCTATCATAACACAAGCCCTTGCAAGACGGATCAGTAACACTTCACACTGAGAATAGTGTACGCCACCTGACATTACTTCCAGGCTTTCATTGCCAAAGCACTTGTCATTACATAAGCATCCCTACTCATTGCTCGACCTCGGATCCTGTCTGTGACAATCATCAGAACACATTCCGCGCCCCCAGCACCTAGCGTCCGTCCATAAGTCAATAATCTAGAGGTGCACAGCAAGCCTCTCGCTCACCAAATCGTGACATTCGTTTGCCCGTCCAAAGTTGCAAATTTCCCGGACCTAAGGAGTCTCCACCTCTGATGTATTCAGCGCTCAAAGCCCGCCGCCTAGCGGCGAGCGATACATTGCGTCAGGAAAGCAAAGCAAACTTTGTAAACAGTAATATACCGCCTTAAGAAGTGCAGCCCACGACGCGAGAGTACCCATATTATTTATCCAGTATTTAAGAATGAGAGCACTTAGTCATTTCTGACAAATATTAAACATAACTGCAAACCCTTACGAAACACTTCTTGCTGATAACCCACACAAAATGACGAAAGGGAAAAAAGAAAAACATTGTTTTCAATTCGTGCAATAAAACCACTGCATCAACAATGACGTTTTACGTTATAGCCTCTTTACGACTAACTAACACATTTGCAGACAGTAATCCCCCCTGCGGGTTCGGGGGTAAGAATAGGCCCGCGGTATTCCTGCCTGTCCTAAGAGGCGACTAAAAGGAGTCCCTCCCCCTCAAGGGGGTAGTTAGCGCCTGCGTCCGGAGACGGACGGATTCACGACCTATATTTGCGTTCATTTTGGTTTTTCACTTCTTCTGGTTTCTTCCTTCCTCTGGTTGGTTCCTTTTTATGTTCTTCTCCATCTCACTGTCTTACTTACTTTTCTCCTTGCCTTCTTCTCCTTGCCTCCTTCTCCTTGCCTTCTCCTTGCCTTCTTCTCCTTGCCTTCTTCTGCTTCTCTGGTCTCCGCTTCGGCGTTTGAGACAGTCTGTCCTTTCTTTCCCTCTCTCCTTCCTTTTTCCTCTTCTTCCTTCCTCCCTGTGCGTGCCTGAAGGCCGACCCACGCGTTCGCACGCGTAGCCGGTGACGGGGGTAACGCGTAATTCCCCGCCCTGGGTAGACAAGTAAGGCACGCACGTACCCCCTGGTAAAGGCCAGGCCCAGGGAGGGGTGATTGCCTGAGCTGACACCTTCCGACCATGCCGATTGGTCCCTCCGTCCGTTTCTCGGGAGGTGTGACCTGAGGTGTGAACAATCACCTGAGGCGGGAGTGCCCTCTGAGAGGGTCCCCACAAGGAAGGAGCGCGCCATCGGAGACGCTGGCAATCATGGGGGATTCCTCCGCAATGGATTTCTCTTCTTCTTCTTCTCTCTCAACTTCTGCCCACAAACGGAAATTTGACCAGCCACCAGTGACAAAAGTACTACCGCCTGCCCTACAGTTCCTCGTAGTTTCTCGATCTGAGGATGGAAAGGATTTTTCCTCTGTCAACCCTTTCGTTATCCAAAAGGGCGTAGATGCCATAGCCGGATCTGTCAAGTCTTTTACCAGGTTGCGTAATGGTACCTTGTTACTTGAAACTGAGAGCGCCTTTCAGGCACAAAAACTGCTTCGGGCCACACTCCTGTACACGTTCCCTGTCCGGATGGAGGCTCACCGCACTTTGAATTCGTCTCGTGCTGTGGTATATACTAGATCACTCGACGGATTGACTGACGAGGAGATTCAGTCTTTCCTCGCTGAGCAGGGCGTGACGGCTGTCCATAGGGTCATGGAAAAGGTCAACAATGACCTTACACTGACCCGGACACTTTTCTTGACCTTTGATAGTGTTCCGCTGCCGTCTGCATCGAAGCGGGCTACGAGGTTATTTCTGTTCGCCCCTATGTCCCGACACCTACGCGCTGCTACCAGTGTCAGCGTTTTAATCACACTCGCCAGTCTTGTTCCAATGCGGCTACATGTGTGACTTGTGGCAGGGATGCCCATGAGGGTGACTGTCCACCTCCGTCTCCTCGTTGTGTGAACTGTCACGGTGACCATGCAGCGTCCTCCTGCGACTGTCCCATCTACAAGGAAGAACGCTGTATCCAAGAAATTGGGGTCAAAGAGAAAGTCTCCACCTCGGCTGCTCGCAAGCTATTCGCTAGTAGGAAGCCCACGTTGCTCCCAGCGGGGAAGTACAGTACTGTCCTCGCTTCTCCTCGGAATACCAGGGAGGTGGCGACGCAGACATGCGATCTGACCTTCAGCACTACGGTCGTCCGTTCGGCCAGTGCTAAGATCGCCCGGTCGACATCTCCTCTTCCTCCCGTCGCCCCTCCGACACAAGCACCTTTATCAGCTTCTGCCAGGACGAAGACCCAGAAGTCAGAAGCACGGGCCTTCAAGAAGGAACCGTCTCGTGCAGACCTACTACGTACCTCGAACCCTCAGCCATCGACCAATCCTTCCACAAAATGACCTTCCAAGAAAGCTCATAGGAAGCGCAGTTCTCCTTCCCCGCCACGGCGCATTTAACCTCCTGCGTCACCCAGCGGTTGCCGCCCCAGGCCGTCATCCGTTTCGCCTGGCCGCACCGCTGGTAGCCGAACATCTGGCCGTTCACCAGCGGAGGAAGCTCCCCCTCACGGCCATCTTCACAAGATGGCCGATGAACCTATAGAACAAATGGACGATGACTGTCCGCCTCCTGCTAGCGGCGGCAGTGCTCGCTCGAAGCCGGGCCCTCAGCGGCCTTCGAGATGACCCCTTCTTGCGTCTTCCTCTTCTCACGATGGCACTTATTCACTGGAATGTTCGCAGCATTCGCTCCAACCCAGAGGACTTGAAATTGCTGCTCCGCTTGCACCGTCCGCTCGTCGTAGCCCTCCAGGAAAGGAAGCTACGCCCATGCGATCACACACCTCTGTGCGTTTTGACTTACCCCCTGTGGCAGGTATTCCGGCTAATGGAGGGGTTATGATGCTGGTCCGGGATGATATCTACTATGATCCCATCACATTGCACACCGGCCTGCAGGCAGTTGCCGTCCGCATTACTCTCCCCACTTTTACATTTTCCATCTGTACCGTTTACACTTCTTCGTCGTCTGCCGTTACCAAGACAGACATGCTGCGAATTATTGCTGAGCTCCCTGCACCATTTTTGTTAACTGGAGACCTCAATGCTCACCATCCTCTTTGGGGCTGTATAGCATCCTGTTCGAGGGGCTCCCTGTTAGCAGACGTTTTCAACCAGTTCAATCTTGTCTGCCTCAATACTGGCGCCCCTACTTTCCTTCCAGACATCTTTCACACCTATTCCCATTTAGACCTTTCTGTATGTACTACCCAACTTGCACGCCGGTTTGAGTGGTATGCGCTTTCTGATACATATTCGAGCGACCACTTCCCGTGTGTTATCCATCTCCTGCATCATACCCCCTATCCGTGCTCAACTAGTTGGAACATCTCCAAAGCAGACTGGGGGCTCTTCTCTTCCAGGGCGACCTTTCAGGATCAAACCTTCACAAGCTGCGATAGTCAGGCCCCACACCTCACGGAAGTCATTCTCACTGCTGCTGAATATTCCATCCCTCACACTACTTCTTCTCCACGCCGCGTACCGGTCCTCCGGTGGACCGCAGCATGTAGAGAGGCATTACGTGCTCGTCGACGTGCTTTCCGCACCTTTAAACGCCACCCTACAGTGGCGAATTGTATCAATTATAAACGATTACGTACGCAGTGTCGTCGTATTTTTAAAGAAAGCAAGAAAGCCAGCTGGGCTGCTTTCACAAGCACCTTCAACAGTTTTACTCCTTCTTCTGTTGTCTGGGGTAGCCTGCGCCCGCTATCTGGCACTAAGATCCACTCACCAGTTTCTGGCTTGACGGTCGCGAATGACGTCCTTGTGGCCCCTCAGGATGTCTCCAATGCCTTCGGCCGCTTTTTCGCAGAGGTTTCGAGCTCCACTCATTACCCCCCTGCCTTCCTCCCCCGAAAACAGGCAGAGGAGGCTCGGCCACCTAATTTCCACTCCTCGAATTGTGAAAACTACAATACCCCAATCACCATGCGGGAACTCGAAAATGCACTTGCCCGGTCACGGTCCTCCGCTCCTCCTCTATTCATATTCAGATGCTGAGGAACCTTTCTCCTGCGGGTAAAGGTTTCCTTCTTCGTACTTACAATCGCATCTGGATTGAGGGACATGTTCCCGCATGCTGGCGCGAGTCTATTGTTGTACCGATTCCTAAGCCGGGGAAGGACAAGCACTTGCCTTCCAGTTATCGACCCATCTCGCTTACCAGCTGTGTCTGTAAGGTGATGGAGCGAATGGTTAACTCTCGTTTGGTTTGGCTGCTCGAATCTCGACGCCTACTTACCAATGTACAATGTGGATTTCGTAGGCGCCGCTCTGCTGTTGACCATCTGGTTACCTTGTCGACTTTCATTATGAATGACTTCTTGCGGAAGCGCCCGACCGCGGCTGTGTTCTTTCATTTGGAGAAGGCTTACGACACCTGTTGGAGGGCGGGCATTCTCCGCACCATGCATACATGGGGCTTTCGCGGTCGCCTCCCTCTTTTTATTCGTTCCTTTTTAATGGATCGACAGTTCAGGGTACTTGTGGGTTCTGTCCTGTCAGACACCTGTCGCCAGGAGAATGGGGTGCCACAGGGCTCCGTTTTGAGCGTCGCTCTCCTCGCCATAGCGATCAATCCAATAATGGATTGCCTCCCAGATGATGTATCAGGCTCCCTTTTCGTGGACGATTTTACCATCTATTGCAGCGCGCAGCGTACATGTTTCCTGGAGCGCTGTCTTCAGCGTTCTCTTGACCGTCTTTACTCCTCGAGTGTCGCCAATGGCTTCCGTTTTTCTGCCGAGGAAACGGTCTGTATTAACTTCTGGCGCTACAAAGAGTTTCTCCCACCGTCCTTACGACTCGGCCACGTTGCTCTCCCATTCGTGGAGACAAGGAAATTTTTAGGTCCTACATTTGACAGGAAACTTAGTTGGTCTCCACATGTGTCATATTTGGCTGCCCGTTGTACCCGTTCTCTAAATGTCCTCCGTGTTCTCAGTGGCACGTCGTGGGGAGCGGATCGAACCGTCCTACTTCACCTATATCTTTCGATCGTCCGCATCAAGCTGGATTATGGGTGCTTTGTATACTCCTCTGCACGGCCGTCCATCTTACGCCGCCTCAACTCCATACAACATCGTGGTTTACGGCTTGCGATCGGAGCGTTTTATACTAGTCCCGTCGAGAGTCTTCATGCTGAAGTCGGTGAATTGCCACTCACCTACCGGCGCGATACACTGCTTTGTCGTTACGCCTGTCGGCTACTGTCAATGCCCGACCAACCATCGTATCGTTCCTTTTTTGACGACTCTCTCGACCGTCAATACGGGTTGTATGTCTCTGCCCTGCTACCCACTGGAGTTCGCTTTCGTCGCCTCCTTCAACACCTTGATTTTTCACTCCCTGCAACATTTAGAGTGGGCGAGAGCCACACGCCACCTTGGCTCCAGGCTCAGGTTCGCGTTCACCTTGACCTCCGCTCGCTCCCAAAGGAGGTTACCCCCGGTTCAGTATACCACTCCCGTTTTGTCGAACTTCGTTCGAAGTTCATTAATATGACCTTCATTTATACAGACGGCTCTAAGACCAATGACGGGGTCGGGTGTTCTTTTATTGTCGGGGCACAGAGTTTCAAATACCGGCTACATGGCCATTGTTCGGTCATCACAGCTGAGCTCTTTGCCCCCTACCAGGCTGTTCTTTACGTCTGCCGCCACCGACATTCTGCTTATGTCATCTGCTCCGATTCTCTGAGCGCCATCCAGAGCCGCAGTGATCCGTACCGGTTCACCCTTTCGTGCACCGGATCCAACGCTCTCTTCAGCAGCTGGTGGACGACGGGTCTCCAGTTAGCTTTATGTGGGTTCCTGGCCATGTCGGTATCCCTGGGAACGAAGCTGCAGATGCCGCGGCCAAGGCTGCGGTCCTCCAGCCTCGGTCGGCTTCTTGTTGTGTCCCTTCATCAGATTGTAGCACGGTCATTTGTCGGCGCATTTTATCGCTGTGGCATGCCGATTGGGCTGCACTTAGGGACAACAAGCTTCGGGCCTTGAAACCTCTTCCCGCACCTTGGACGTCCTCCTCACGTCCTTCTCGGCGGGAGGAGGTCGTTTTGGCCCGGCAACGAATTGGACACTGCCAGTTCAGCCATCGCCATCTGCTGACGGCAGCGCCGGCGCCATTCTGTCCATGTGGGCAATTGCTGATGGTCCGCCACACTTTAACGTCCTGTCTGGATTTTACTACGCTGCGTCTTTATCTTGGCCTGCCATGTACCCTGGAAGCCATTTTAGCGGATGACCCAGGAGCTGCTGCTCGCGTTCTTCGTTTTATCAACTTGACACACCTGTCTAAGGACGTTTGATTATGCTGTAGTTTTTTAATCCTATGCCTGTTAATACGTCTTTTATAGTGTTGTCCCTTTTAGTTGCTGTTTTACCCTTGTGCCTCGCGGTACATTCCCAAATTACTCAGGGCGCTAATGACCATTGTAGTTTTGCGCCCTAAAACACAAAAAAGACAATAATCACTTATATCCCTCAACGTACCTGCAACACTCTCTCATTGTACGATACAGAGTTCATGAGATATGATGTCATAAATACTGAAATGCACCAAATACGGCCGCATCCTATAGGATGTTTAAATTTATTATGCAGTCAATACCCACACATGTCGCTGAATGTACCTACAAAATTATATCATTGTATGACACATAGTTCATGGAATGTGACATCATAGTGATGCACGAAAGCGATATTGTAGGGGAAGATTCCTTAGAGATTTCGGTATAATATGTCTACGAATGTTGGTGAAAAGTGTTAAACTAGTGTGAAATATCCGTATGTTTCTCCGTAGCTCATGGATCGCCTTTAGCCAAACTTGGTGCACATATTACTTTCTCTCTTGCAATAATGGGTTGGGGATGATAACGTGGAGAGAGAAGTAAGAGGCTGACAAACAAGTGGTCAAAGATAGATATACGGGGGAGGAAAGACGACAGAGAGAGGGGAGGCGACTATGGATAAACAGGAGGCACAGTTGGACAGAGAGGGGGCAAGGAGGAGATGGACAGAAAAAGAAAACCGTAGCAGAAGGACAGAGGATACAAAGGAGAGGATATGTAGCCGAAGGAAAGAGAAGGGGATGGACAGAGAGAGAGGGGGTGGGGAGAGGAGGAGACAGGCAGAGAGGGGGATGGAGGATATGGAGTAAAATAATTTAAATAAATACGAACTTATGTTATGTTAGGTAGCCATATCGTACGAGAGTAGATTATTCGCAGAATTAAATTATCGAAATGAAAGTTGCGGCGGAAGGAATAATGGACATATATGGAAAATATTGAGACAAGAACAATCTACACAATAAGTGTAGTAATTCTTCAAACGACATAGGGTCGCAGTACAGTGGAAAATCAATACATTTACTGCGGGCGAGTCTGCCACATGTAATTCATCCAAAACACGTTTTGCACACATTTAGAGAACACATCATACAAGCACCTGACGTTGTACACCACTTTGTAAATATGTAAGGAAAACATTTATCCTGAGTCGAGTCTAATAAATTAAAAACCCATAAAATGGCAATGCGCCCAGGTGAAAGCAAGTGGAATCCCATTCCCGGTGAACAAGGAGTGTCTGTGGTCTCGAGTAATTAGGCTGCAGAAGGTGCCTTTGTGGTGTGTAAGTTACGCTGGCCTTTTCTTCTTCTAAGAGTCAGATCTGTCGCGAGATTAAAACTACAGTGAAAATTTAATGAACTTTTGCAAAGATGTCTTTTGCAGTGTCTCTCACGTCGCACGTTCACTTCCTAACCCACAATGAGGACGTAATGATGAGTAGAACAAAAAAGCCTCCGCTAATTGTGAATTTCCAGCTGCCACTCCATTTCCCGTTGCTGAGGGATTTCGCCCCAAATCACGCAACCCACGTAACGTGTCATGGGTGACAATAATGTGCTGCAGTGGTGCAGGTACCTTTAAGCACGTTAAGCAAACGTTTATGATCCGTATGGAACGAAGCGAATGTTAACCGAGGATCTTCTTCAGCGAGTAGATAATGCGATTCGAGAAAATCATCTACGAGCGGCAATTCAGAACCAGCGAAGCGGGACGTTATCATCACGCAGTGTCCTTCTTCATGACGATACGTGGCCGCAAACTGCAGTTGCAACAAAGACGCTCCTGCTGCGTTTTGAATGGGACGTGTTTCATCACCCACCATACAGCGCACGCGTGGCACCCTCTGAATTTCATGTCTATACCCACATGAGCCGCTCAGTACAAGGACAGCAAACTGGCTCGGACCACGAGCTTCATATTAAGTCAGAAAATTGCCGGAAAACAGAGGTTGCTCCTACTATTATGAGGGTATAGGGAAGTTGATACAACGCTGCGACTTTAGTTTAGTCGGAGAGGAGATTACGTATAGATGTAAGTTGTAGCTACGTATTATAACGATCGACAGGACAGTGAATGAAAGCCGTTGTATTTGGAGGAGGAAATGAAATGCCAGAAAACCAGTCAAATGCTTACATGTTCTAGCAGTGGAACAATGGGAAGTCCTACTGACGTGGAATGAAAAGGCGGGATGTCACAGAGTGACACCTTCGAGATAGATACAGTGATATGACTCCAGTCGGTTATGTACAGTAATTGCGTGGCAGATGCGGCGTCGAGGTCATCTATGGAGGTGGAATTTATGTGGCTGCACACCGTTGGATTTGTAAATATTCAAACATCAAGGCAAAAGCACGCCTATCTCATATCGAATAGAAACTGAGGATGTCACAAAGTGGAAATAGGCATTGGAAAGAAATAGGCAATCTCACACAGAAAGTGAAAGGTGAATGAAATAAAGGCTGAGATGGTCTCCTGAATATAAAATAAGAATGCTCTATCTGAAACAGCAGGTGAGTATCTTAGGAATGTCGCATGAGAATGTCCCAAAAGGGTATCCAGTGCGATTCTCAGAGTGATCAAAGTACGAGTGTGAAAACTCAGGGTCAACTAAGAAAGCTACAGAGCTCAGAAAGATCTCCTGAATAGTCTGCTTACCGTTTTTGTTCGTCTTACCCCGTCGAATTTCTCATCGTATCATCTTAACATTTGTAGGCTCAATTTTTCGTGTCACTCAGTGAACTTTCACTGTTGGGTAACTCTATCCATCCAGTATTTGTTCCAACATGCCATTTTTTATTTTTTCTCAAAATGTCGCTAGCGGGTAATCAACGTGGGGCACAGTAACTCAGTTAGCACTCTAAGGCCGTCTGGAACGCGGCGTTTGCCACTGCCCATGGCCAGTTCCTTAGCGACGTACACGCTTAATTTTCTTGAGCAAACTGCTGAGAGTGCTTCCAGTTATTTCTGTACATTGACCAGTCGCCTAGATGTCTGCAGATTAAACAAAGGTCGGTCTTTATGGTTTCGTGTCTCAATCTGCAAAAACGAAATGTTATAGGATCCCTTTGTTGTCCTTCTGTCTGTCTGTCTACCATTCTGTCCGATTATAAAGAACCGTTTCTCTCAGGAACAGTTTGGCAAATGAAGTTCAGATTTATGTCGCAAACTAAGGTCTATCGTCTCTAGACGGCGTAAAAATCATAAACACCAAAATCAATGCAATTTAAATATACCAAGATATCTTTTTATGTCACATATTTTGGTCCTCCAAAACTCTCTCATCAAAAGCCTTAGGGTTGTTTCCATTCGCTGTATCGTTTACTAAATACAACGACATAGGGAGATTTTACACTTAGCCATAGTCAATTATTTATTCAGCACTGAGAGAAACACTATGAGAGGATAAAGAGCAGAGCACTGAAACACTGATAATGATTACTGACAAAACACAGATATTTATTGACGAATGCTCAAGTTTGTACAAATCGGCTCAGGTATCTGATCATGAAGGTCAACTTCTATTACTGAAGCTGACGCTGGGTAGTATAGAGTTCTTGTCCCACTCGAATGTCCATTGAAGACGGGTTGTTGTGAACTCGCTAGAAGGAGAATATGCGACGGAAAATACACAAGAAGCAGGTGGTCTTCTCGGTAGCCGAGCTGACTTATAATCGCCCACTCCGCTGTGGCGGCAGCTCGTTTCACTTCGCTTCCCTGGCGGCACCAGCGCTGTGACTTCTTGGTTTCGCCATCACTGGACTATATGCCGTCTCTGGAGTGGTTTGTCGATCTATAGACACCTATGGTGCCTTCTGGAGGTACGTGCTGTGATGACGGCATCGCACCATTGACCTAGAGTCACGAAATTTGTCAGATGTAATGTTTCAAAGAAAACGTAGAGGAAAATTTTGAAAATAGGTATATTTTCTTTGTCATTATATCATACTGACAAATACTTTTTGTGATTTTTTTATCCACCTGTCAGTTCGCTCATTAAGATCCTTTGTCTCTGGAAAGTTGGGCGCGTTAATTTGAAATTTATGTCACATACCAAATTCTACGGTTCTTTGGTGGGGTGAGAATTATAAGTTTCTACGTCAATGCAATCAAAAGACATAGCCATTTATACCATATATTTTGACACTGAAAAATTTGCTCGTCGAAACCTATACCGTGCTTCCTATTGATCTATAATCATGAAAATTGGCAAGAAGCAAGGTTGGACAGTACAAGTTAAGAAAAATATGCTAAAATTGTTCTCTTTTTATTATATGAGAAGGGAAAAATATTTTTGTTATTTTTCATCGTTGCTCCTGTCTGTCCATCTATAAGAGCTCTTTTTCTATGGAACAGTTTGGCGTACGAAGTTCAGATTTATCGCTCATACTAAAGTCTATGGTTCCTTGGCTAAGTAGAAAATTTAAGCTTATAAGCCAATGCAAGCAAAAGATTCGGTCGCCAACTCAATCATTAAGACCTAAAGGGTAAATGCCGTTGACATGAAATCGTGAAATTCTGCAAGAAGCTAGGTTTCACAGTACAAGTAAAGGGAAAAATCAGAAATTGTTGATTTGTAATTACGTTAGATCAGACGAAAAATATTTCTTTTTTCATTTGTTATCGGATTTCGAACCTGAAATTAAAATATTTTAAAAAGCCTTGGAGTCTGTGCAACCAATACCTTGCCATTATCAGTGTCGATAAAAGGGAAAAATCGTTAATATGTACGATTCCCAGTATGGATAAAGTCTATATAGATAAGCAAGTCAACTCAGAAACGTTGAGACACGAGTCCTACTAGCACCTGGGTAATTTGATACTAAAAGAGAGGCCTTTTTCCCCTACTCAAGCACTCAGGTCTTCGGGAAGCTGGTCGCGTCTCTCAGTTATCACTATTTCCTTAAATGAGGCATGCTTCCATCTTCTGTGGGTTTCGGTAAAACATCATTGTAAAAAGGCACCGTTCAACTAAAACTCTTCTTTGCAGAACATCAAGTCTCCACGTATTACAGAATGTTGCGGATTGAAAATGAACAATAAGATACATTGTGTGGTACTCTCGTGAGGGTTACAGGCTATTGGTGATCCTGTACGAAGATAAACACACAGAGAGCCGAACAGTGTCGAATTCAAATTCAATATGGACATCCAAACTCTTCGCAAATTATATACCGATGGCCTTGTCTAAGGATGGTCATCGGACAATGATTGACAGCCGAGATCTAATAAATACAGGCGACGTGCGCGCTCCAGGCGCCGAGGCAGTTGGTTTTCTACATTGCCTCTACGATCAGTGGTGGCCTGCTCGTACGCGGACGACGTTTACCCTTGTACGGGGTGCGATCCTAAATACGCTAGCCTCAATCCTCATATCGGCTTCTTTGCTGGATATAGGATTTCTCCCTCAGCTAGCACATTTGCTCAAATTCGTCCACTGTATGTCTAGACCGGCGATACGGGAAGTCCTACCTGGTCAGTACCATCAATATCCAGTTCGAGTAAGAGGCAAAACCGCTGATGTCGTTAAGGAAATGGGTCCGAGGTGGATAACTCCTCATTGGCTGCTACCGGACCATTTGTGTACCCGGAGACAGACATTAGTGCCTCATAATGACGTAGAGCCGAGTCCTATGCCACATGCTTACTCTTGTCAATCGGTGTGCTGAGATGACCTGGCGATAATGATATTGCCTCCAACACCGGAGGCCATCTGCTGACAGTTATCTGTAATGTTATCATCATTTCTACCCTCCATCGACGACTTTGGTAGCCGATAGACTGGGTGTTTAGGCTGTTGCCGATAGAACGGAGGCAGGTGAATGCCGTAGAAAAGTAATAGCAGCTGTCACTCCATGCACAGCGGCGGCTGTCAGTGGTGGACGTCTGATATAGATGGGTCCTCCTGCTGCAGCTGGGTGCAACTGATTTCCATCAACTGTAGAAGCAGCAGCAAAGCATTCTGTTGATAACACATGCTCACCACCTACATGACCCTCGAAAGCCTGCGGCATACCTGTTTCTCCACCAAAAAACGTGGGCGAGCATCGTCTCCTTGATCCTGCAGCCGTGCAGAAGCTCCACCAGATTTTTTCTATCGACTGGAGTAAACCTATAACTGCTCAAAAAGAGAGAAAGAGTGTCACAGGAAGGGAAATTTACAGCCTTCTTCATCTGCCCCATTAAGGTCCTCTCGAGCTGTTCTGATTTGCCGTTGGATTGGTAAGGGATGGCGAAGAGGTCGAGTGTATCATGTCCTGAGATGATGCCTGAGAATGGGGCACAGGAGAACTGGGAACCGTTGTCGGTGATAAAGGTATGCTGGTGAACTTCACTTGCGATAACTGACAACTGTGCGTGAACTGTTCATTCTGCTGTCGGAGTTTTCAAAAACAGAAATTTGACTGCTACAAGTCTCACAGAACTACTAACGGACCTACAAGATCGATGTTTAACAACTTTCCCTTCGTGGGGGACCTAAGTCGTATAGAATTTCTTGAAGTAAATTTGCGTCATTTGACTGTTGGTTGTTATTTACTTTACACAAACATCACCTCGGCCTTTTCAGCCATTATTAGGTGAATGTTGAGATGTTAAATTATGTCTGACCTGTATGTGACACGCCATCGTCGGATAAACATATTTCTGGTCTTACAGACAGTTGTCGTATTAACAGACAGTTATCGTATTATACGATACCACAAATTTCGAGGTCGACAAATCAGAGACAGGTCAGATATTTTATAACATTTCAACAAGCACTTGAGGATGGCTACAAAGCCGAAATCCGGACAGTGTTAAGCAAATCAACATTAACTGTCAAATAGCGGTTATTCGCTTAGGGAGAGAACGCATTAAGAGGTGCGATTTGCTGCTCCTAGTGCTATTAGCTCCCTTTAATGATGCGATCTATGTCCTTATCGTTATCCGTCCAATACGTGTGGCAGTGTGCAAGCGCATTGGTTCATGACATTCCATAGTAGTACTAAGTTTTAGCTCCAGGAATCGCCTGTAGAGTCTGGGGCATAAGACCACAGGGAGAGTGTCCTCTGTTGCCAGGAGGAGGTCACTGTGGGCTACCGATAATATTTGCCACCAGGCGGTTTTCTTGATGCCACTCCTGCTGCAGGGATTGTAAAATCTGTCATGACCTAACAGACTTCTCTTACTGACAACACGTTTCCGTTGCTGAGCCAAATCAGTCTCAGTCCGTGGGGGAGGTGGACTTATAATGTATAAACCCGTAACAGTTTCCAACGTTAAATGCCCGGTCCTGTGATATCTGAACGGCAGATCTAGGACATAAGAGTGCATTTAATGCGCTGTAATCTGTTATGAACAGAAACTATGTTCTGAACAAGTACGCATGGAAATAATGAATGGCATAGATAGTCAACATTGCCTCCTTTTCAATTTGCGACTTGTGCCTTAGGACAGAATTTAGTGCCTTGGAAATGTATGGCGTTGGGTGTGCTGAACCATCATTTTTCTAACGCGGAACAACCAGTGTGATAGCACACCGAGAAGCGTTGCACTTTATTGGTGAACGAGTCCCTGGAATACCTCAAACGTCTTTTAGTCATAATTCTACCTCTTTCTGACGCAACACACTAAGAACAACAGAGGCAAAACACAACAACAGCTAAGACAAGAATCCCGACAATGGGTGTAAATAAAAGCGAGAAATGTTATTTCCATCGTAGCAGGTTTTCCGTATAACAGCTAGTCGACGTAACAAAAAAATGGTTCAAATGGCTCTGCGAACTATGGGACTTAGCATCTGTGGTCATCAGTCCCCTAGAACTTAGAACTACTTAAACTTAACTAACCAAAGGACATCACACACATCCATGCCCGAGGCAGTATTCGAACCTGCGACCGCAGCGGTCACGCGGTTCCAGACTGAAGCGCCTAGAACCGCACGGCCATCCACGTAACAGCCACCATTATTTTTCATTACATATTTGTAGTGGTCGAGTTACGACGCCAACGACGGTGGTTGGACGGGCCTGGTGCTATGTCAGGATGAAGTGCAGTACCCTTACAAGTGCGTGGCAGCAGCAGTGGTTGTGGCTGGTGATGTAATGTGGCTCTTCAGTGTGACATTGCTCGTCAAGGAAGTGTTTTATTACTGACTACTACAGTGACGGAACCGGCGTTGTAGGAGCGATCAGCCGCCTCTTGACGAAGTGGAAACAGTCGCTGCAGCAGATGCCCACGTGATTTACGGCACCTGTGAGTTGGTGGTTGGACCGTCTCGCTGATTAATCACAGCAACAGAGCAGTGATGCAAGGCAGTGCGACTATTGACGATACACAGCGGAAGACAGTCCTGCTGGGCTTTACCACAGCGATAGCGTAAAGCCCAACGGAGCAAGTGGGGTTAATCAGTAGCCTCCGGCATGGCTGATGACTATGTCGTGGGCCCGCTCTGAGCGATGGACAACACCAATGGAGGCCTACTCTGACCCAGTGGTGCGAAGTCCACAAGTTAACTGTCAGTCAGGGACTGCTGCTGTTGTCATTGAAGACTGTCGGCAGCAGCTGGCCACTTCATCTTGGACTGTAAGTGGTCTTTTCCTTGTGGTTGTGGTTACTGTCTCGTGTCGAGTACGTCACTCCACATACTCTGCGAAACTGAACACAACGGAGCACATTGACGCCGAGGGCCTAAATTAGCCGGTATACTCGTATAAGTGAGTCTCGTTAGCATTTTTCTCTCAGGGCTGTTGGGTGTAATCATTCTGTAACTACGCTTTTATTCATCCTGGTTTTCTTTCCGATCAGCTCTTCCACCAGCGTGCTGTATGGTGTAGAAGCTTTGTTTTTGAGAGATGGAAGCTCCCGTCTTCTGCATCGTCAGTATACTGAATAGATATCCTTGCATACTGACATTCACTTTGACACCATAGCACCTATTTATCGAGTTGACGGGCGTTTCTCTCCACATGATGTAATTTTGCTGAATCAACGAAGGTACAGCGAAGTCATGGCGCAGCATTTAAAGGAATGAAAAACAATTTTCATTCCGCTCATATTGATCCCGGTGGCACACAAAGGAAAATCATTAATAAACTTTAATGTGTTGTGAATATGAAATTGAACAAAACATGATTGAATGCAACTGATTCAAAGTATATTTTGCAAAACAGTAGTTTTCAAAAGGGATTATGGAGTCCTTTTTCCCTAGTGGAGTCATTTTCCCTTAAATTGTGTATGTGTTGTTGTAAGATTTCTCATCTGACGGACACGTCATTTGTGTACTACAGCAAGATGGCAAAAAAGAATAGCTACTCCATGTCACATACACAAAGCTAAAAGGTAGCAGAGGCACTTATGTAGGCGAAGTAGCGATTTAAGACCAGATATTTTTGAGGCATCTCATAGAGTAACATCTACAGGTATGCATCAGAGAAGGTCAAGATTTGGGAAGCGTCTACCTTCATTAGGATGGGGAAACAGATTTTTCCAAATGTTATATAGGGGTCACATCCACAAATCTGGAAAATGGCTGTTCTGAAATAAAAACATAGCCACAGGGCGTCATTTGATTTCTTAGAAATGACAGCGTCATTTAACGCATGTGAAATCGGGCGAGCACGAGCAGAAAGCAGTACGGAAGATAAGACATCTGAGTCTCTTCTGCACCATGACCCGTTGTGAACAGCCTTGGATATTTACCATCGAGTGTTGTCATGTCAGGATATAGAATATTCAATGGTAAAACATGCACTGATTCCCGTATAGAAAACCCGTAAGCTTAAATGCGTGAAGACAAAAATGTTTGAAGTCCAGCATCCTGTACAATAGAGACAGTAGTCTGCATAACAAACTCTTTGCCACACACTTGAGTTTAGAGGAGGCCTGCGACTGGAATGCTGTCCAATATTATTGGCATATTTTCAGCCTCTTGCTGCATTAGTATTAGTCATAGAAAAGTGGTATTTTCTTAAAATTCAGTAAAGGTGCGGTTGGGTGATGAAGTCTGAGACCGCTGGCAGTGTGTAGTAATAGTCGGCAGCCAATAGCCCAGGCAGAGTAACAATGGCGCCGAGCTGTAGCAGCGTATTGCATTTATGGATTTTTTGATGTGGAGCTACAGCGAGGCAGGGAACCGCAGCGTTGCTTTAAGTTATTGCAATGTATGAGGCGAGGCAGTAGGCCAGAGCTAGGAGTGGCGATGGTAAGTGGCTGACATATGGGAATTTACGCCTGCCACTACGTCAGAGGAGAGTGGAAAAGCTATATAAATAGTTAGGCACTTTTAGCTTCAGCGGTGTGGCAGGTCAGATGAGAGTTTGACTGGACCATGTGCTGGTCTACGCGTATAAGGGTCAGTCTGGCAGCGATGTTGTAACTATTCTATGCAAATCTGTACTTTATTTCTATATACTTGTTCAGGCTGTATTCCGCCTTTCGGGACACAACAGTGGGGTGGGACGCAACAGAAGCCAGGTATTTTGAACTTGCACAGTCAGCCTGAAGGAGTGAAGTCTGCAGCGATTCCAGGACGGGCCTCATTCGCTTCCCACCTGACATACTGGGGTCCGGGCGAGGCGAAAGCAGTAGAAGGCGCAGCAGTGCTGGAGCACCGCTGTAGATGGAGGCGGGTGTTGCCATTCGGAAAGCACCACTAGAAGCAATTTGCAACACCGCATCCAGGAGGGCGAGGATTCTAGTCAGGTCCTGTCCTGGAATCACCAGCGGCCAAGGGCCACGAGTGACCAGTATATCGAACTTCATCCCATGGTCGGACAGAGCAGGCAAAACAGGGCCGAGGGCGGCGGAAACAAGGGCTGTAACAGTCTCCAGAATGGTGGGCATTGATGCGATGCAAGACGCGATGCCGAGGAGAGTGGCAGAGTGCGGCCGCCTTCCAACTGAGCGGCCTCAATGACAGAGCAGCGGTGTCAGCATACCAGGAGTTGCTGAGCTGGCGGGACAATGCTGCCGGTGGCACGCTGACACTATTGTACACTCATCGTAGTACTGTAAATTATGTGAATAAAGAAACGCTTCCGAATACCGCTGTATCATTCTGCACTACCCCTTGACGCTATTGAAATTGCTCGGCCTCCTGACGAGAAGCGACGAGGTGGGCCCCTGCTTCACCTCAGCCATCTGGAGTCACGGTTTCAACCATCAATGGCCCGCAACAGTGATGTCAGAAGTGGTGCCGGTTATAACCCTGGTACGGAATTTCCACTCCCACATCTTATGTCAAGCAAGCAGCATTGAGGTGTGTTTGAGTAGACAGGTACTTGAGGTGTATGTTTGCTTTCTGGACGGGTGGTCGTACCTTTCTTGTTATGTCTTGTCGTTTGGGAAGTGTTCGTCCATACCAGCATAGGAAGGAAAGCAGGACTGTCACCTGCACGCGAGCCCTCTCGGAGTGGGTGAGTGACGTTTTATTTGTTGTTACGTGCCATTCTTTTGTGTTTTAAGTGGTTAAGTGTCAATTAAGATGGACTCTTTGAAGGTGTCTTTTTTAAGGCAGGAGGAGCCTGCAGATTTATCTGAACTCATGGGAAATGGGGGACATGCCGATATAGTGCCTAAGAGATGTAATTTTTGGAACCTGTCAAGTCACGGATTACCGTACACAATGTTGGTGCCAAAGAGTTGTTTTATTTGTAACAGATTTGGACATCTGGCGCGCAATTGTTCAGAATGTAGATGGGTGATGATTCCACGCAAGAATATGTTTTAGGAGTAGCAGGGTGGAATTAATAATAACAGTAGAGCTATAAGCAAGAATGGTGGAAACGTGACAAGCAGCGGAGGCTGCAGTAGTGACTACAGCGGAAGCTGTAGCCGCTCTAACTAAGCAAATTCAGGTATTGTTGAAGGCAGGGTGTCACAGACCGTTTGAGCTGGCAGTCGGGTAAGAAAAAAGAGGATGTGTCGGTATTCCTTAATGACATTGTCACAATGGCTGAGGCCAATGGGTGGTCGGATGTTGTACTGTTCAGAATGGCGAAGTTACGATTGATAGGGGATGTCAAGTCGTACATACTGTACCATGAAACATTGAACAATGTGGGGATGTTTGCGGAGTTTGACCTGGGTTACGCCAGAGGTACCAAAAACAGAATGGTACCAGGTTTTTTTCGGGAAAAATTAGGTACGTTAGCTACGAGAAGAAATGAGACTATGGAGATTTTCTCAGACAGGATTCGAAAGCTGAATGCACAAACGTTCGATCTGTCACCGAATGGGGAGACGAATAGAGTGCTGTTACAGGCCGAGAACAGGGCATTACATGTGCTTTTGCGGGGAGTACCGCCGGAGATGTCACGTCGAGTGAGAATGGAGAATCCCAGTGATCTAGCGGCGCCTATAAGTATTGCCACATACTTAGAGTCGGTAGATTACCCGACGAAGCAATGGGTGGAGCATAAAGTTCTGGCAGTGGAAATTAGATGTTTTGGTTGTGGCCAGGTAGGGCACATTAGGAGGCAGTGTCAGCGTCAATTGCGGTGTTACCCACGTGGGCAGTGAACTGCAGGAGTAAAAGGAGGGGGAACCTAGGCGACAGCAGCTGTTAAACGTGGACTGCTTCAGCCGTCGGAAGGCGGTCCTAGTGAAATTAGGTAATGCGCTTGTAGGTGCACAGACGAAATGCTGCTTATTAGGCTTGGTGAAGGGCAGGGAACAGAGGTTTCTGGTTGATACGGGGGCACACGTGTCTGTTATTAGTCTAGGCCTGGTTAGCAGGAGAAGGCTAGAGCCACCAAGTTACAGGTTATGTGGGGTGGGAGATAGGAAAGTGGAGTCATTAAGTACGACGGTACTTCAATTTGTGATCGCAGGAACTAAGTTTAGTGAGCAGGTAGAGGTGTTACAATGTGTGAGTGAGGGGTATTCGGTGATTCCCGAACTGGACTTCCTTGACAAACGTCGTGCGAACATAGATCATTGGCAACATACAGTGGAACTCAGTGGAACAATGATTAGCGAGGGGAAAACGGTTGCAAATGGACGAATGTTGCAAGGCGCACTCAACGCGAAGGTGACGACAGTTAAACTGCCAACGGATTCATTAAACGTCGATCAGGAAGATAACATACTGGCAGGTACAGGGAGGGTAGTCTGGGTTTCGTGGATTTCGATAAATACCAAAGGAGACGTTGTACATGGTGGAGCCACTCTCGAGTAATGAGGAGTTGGACAATGAGCACTGTTTTGTGCGGAGGAGTTTAGCTCAAGCAAGTTATGTGGAATGAGATTATAGGGTTCCTGTAAGTATTGATATGTTTGACAGAGCGGAATTTAGTTTGTCGATAAGGTTGTTATTGGCCACGTTGGGGGTCTTTGATGAAGATGACCTCGATAGGGAGGATTTAGAGGCGGGCCATAAGGAGAACGTCGATGCACCGCAATTGAGGGGAAAATTACAGCATCTACACCTGATGACCTCAGATGTTAAGTCCGATAGTGCTCAGAGCCATTTGAATAGCATCTACAGGGAGACGACAGGTTCACGTTGGAGGAACTGTTTGTGACATTTAGCGATTTATTCGGAATGAAGGGCAGATTACTGGCAACATCGATTACAAAGCATCACCTACGAACGGAGGATAATACACTAGTGTTTAGGAAATCATATAGGGTAGCACGTCATGTGCAACCGCTACCAGAGGAGTTTATAGAACAACAGCTACGGGATGGAATCATAAAGCATAGCCATAGTCCGTATTCAAGCAATGTATTTCTCATACCTAGGAAGTCGGTGGGTGGCATAAGGAAATACAGGTTTTGTTGTGATTATAGGTTTCTGAATGCGAAAACCATTTCGGATCCATATCCTATTCTGAATATCATGGACATATTGGATAATCTGGAACATCGTCAGTATTTTACGACCATGGATTTACGGAGTGGATACCACCAGTTGGAAGTAGCGCCAGAGGATAGGGAAAAGACGGCTTTTACTGTTTCTAGGGGCACTATCAGTATATACGTATGCTATTCGGATTGAAGAATCCACCGGCCCCTTTTCAGCGATTACACTGGGCAACAATGAAAATGTTTCGGGTTTAAAAATAGTAAACTTACACGTATTTCCATCTGATGACTCTATAAATCACCGTAAAAATGACAGATTAGCTCTTGTTTTGAAGATAAAGTGACATTTCCCTTTTTAGAGTGAAGTTTTTAAATTTTGTGGATTTTTTTTTTATTTTTATTTTACTATTTTTTATTTTTTTTAGTTGACACACCTGTCAAATAGCAAAACCCAAATGCTCTTCACCTGTTTGTAAGTCATAAACATGGATACTGTTGCTGTGACTGTGAATTACATGTAGTTTCTACTCAAATTAATGCTAAATTTCTGGTTCGCGAGTGCTTTTTTAGGGTAAAATTTGTAAAAATGCCACGAAAATGTGTACATATGGTGAATACCTTTTGTTATATTTGTGGTGAAATAACATTTTCCTCACAGAAACGCAATCTGACGCATCTTGTAAAGACTGCCTATCAGTATTATTTCGATATGAATCTAGCGGACCAGGATAAGTCTTTGGCTCCACATATATGTTGCAATGCATGTTCAGTTACACTGCGAGAATGGCTCAAAAAGAAGAAACGATCTATGGCTTTCGCTGTGCCTATGATTTGGCGGGAACCTACACGCCATACAGGTGAGTGCTATTTCTGCCTGGCTCCACCTATAAAGGCAGGATTGTCTATGAAGAAAAGATGAACAATTCAGTACCCGAATCTTCCATTTGCTATTCGACCACTTCCACATTCGGATAGTTTACCAGTTCTTCTCCACCCGAAAATTTTGTGTTTGAAGTAGAGAATGAAGACAGTGTGGAAGACGAAGAACCAAACAAGCCTTCTATATACAATGACCCTGATTTTGAGGGAAAAGATGATAAACCGCACAGAATGAGTCAAGCGGAATTGAGTGATCTCATTAGAGACCTTGACCTGTCAAAGTAGAACGCAGAAATTCTTGGATCTCGACTAGAGCAATGGAATCTTATCCAAAGTAAGAGAAGAAAGATAATCTTGTTGTTTGCAGCGGCATTAATGGCTTGATGAAATCTTTGAATTTGGACCATGATCCAACTGAACGGAGGCTATTCATAGACTCCTCCAAGCTTAGTTTGAAAGCTGTGTTACTTCACAACGGGAACCTTATTTCATCTATTCCTGTTGGTCATTCTGTTCACATGAAGGAACATATGCAAATATGACAGCTCTCTTGGACTCAGTTAAATATCACGAACACAAATGGAAAGTCTGCGGTGGTCTAAAAGTCATTAATATACTCTTAGGAATGCAAATGGGTCACACAAAGCATTGCTGCTTATTATGTATGTGGGACAGTAGAGATAGGAAATTTCATTATATTAAAGAAGACTGGCGTGCAAGAAATCTTCACCCTAACAAGAAGAATGTCGTGGCCAAGCCTCTTGTTGACCCCAAAGAATTTCTTCTTCCACCCCTGCATATCAAGCAGCGTTTGATGAATAACTTTGTCAAAGCTATGAACCGAGAAGGGCTGGCCTTTAAGTACAGAAGAGAGAAATTTTCGAAATTAAGTGATTCAAAAGTTAAGGAAGGCATTTTTGTCGCACCACAAATAAGAGAACTTGTATAGGATCCTGCATTTGACCAAGGTTTGGAGGGGAAAGAAAAGGAAGCTTGGGAAGCCTTCAAGGATGTTGTTAATGGATTTATAGGCAACAAAAGAGATGACAACTACAAGCATTTGGTGACAGTGCTAATGCAAAAATACCGTACCCTTGAATGAGACATGTTCCTTAATATCCATTTTCTCCACTCCCACCTATACTTTTTCCCTCCTAGTTGTGGAGCTGTTAGTTATGAAAATGGTGAGAGATTTCATCCGGACATTTCTGTTATGGAACAAGGATATCAGGGCCGTCGGAATGAAGTAATGCTTGCAAATTAATGTTGGTGCTTGTGTAGAGATCCTCCGGAACTCCATTACAGGAGGCAAGCTAAATCACGACGAGGTCAATAGGCCACCACATGATTCTCTTCAGACACGACCATCTGCGAAGTATTTTTCCTGTAATTTAGGACTCTTAGAATGTAATTACCAGTTAAAAAAGCAAATGCACTTTCATTGTTGTTAGCATGAGTATAATTAAAATGTATCCTTTCCTCCCAATCCGTTAATATGTAATAATTCCACCTTGTGTATATCATAGAAACTAGAGCTAACAAAAAGGAACCTTTCCTCCCAATCCGTTAATATGTAATAATTCCAACTTGTGTATATCATAGAAACTAGAGCTAACAAAATGTATCCTTTCCTCCCAATCCGTTAATATGTAATAATTCCACCTTGTGTATATCATAGAAACTAGAGCTAACAAAAATTTTTCATTGTCATATTTGTTTTTCTAAACCCAAAATTAGTAGGAATGGCATCATGAAGTGCTGGAAATATTCAAAAATTATTTTTTGTTGCCCAGTGTTATTAGATGGGATTTTAAGGGAATTGAAACCAAAGACAGGTATGGTTTACCTAGATGACATTATAGTATTTTCGACGGATATACTAGAATATGTGTGGTGTTTAAGAGAAATCTCTAGAAGATTGCGGTCGGCACGGTTAACATGTAAGTAAGCTGTTTAGGTTTTTATGTTGGTAACGCCACTTAGCGCTCTGTATGAAAATCACTGATTGTGCTGTGTGCAGTCTGTGTCTGGTTGAACTCATTGTCGGAATATTCGGTTGTGTAGTGTTGGGCAGTTGGATGTGAACAGCGCATAGCGTTGGACAGTTGGAGGTGAGCCGCCAGCAGTGGTGGAAGTGGGGAGAGATGCCAGAGTTTGATAGGTCACTGTGAGCGGACGATCTGGACGTGCGTCCGCCAGAAAAAGTAATTTAGTAAGACTGGATGTCATGAGCTGATATAATATATTATGAATTTTGAACACTATTAAGACAAATGCACTGTTTGTTCTCTATCAAAATCTTTCATTTGCTAACTATGGCTATCAGTAGTTAGTGTCATCTGTAGCTAGAATTTTTAATTTAGCTGGCAGTATTGGCGATCGCTGTATTTCAGTAGTTCGAGTATCGAAGATTTTTGTGAGGTAAATGATTCACGAAACGTATAGGTTATTGTTAGTCAGGGCCATTCTTTTGTGGAGATTATTGAAAGACAGATCGCGTTGCGCTAAAAATATTTTATGTCAGTTTATTGAAGATCAGAATAAGTAAAGAGAGAAATGTCTGAGTGCGTTCAGTTTTACTCAGCTGTTTGAAAATCAAGTAATGTAAGATGTTTACTAGCACAGTAATTCATATTTTTTCTAAGGGTACGTCACATATATCGATCCTGCCATAATGTAGACTACAGTGAAGTGGAATTCGTGCAGAAACAATGCCCAACGTGTTAACCTGTCATGATTTATTTTTGACGACATAAGAAATTGTAATAAACGATGATGTCTGTACAATTTTACGTGAAAGAAAGATACGGAATCTGATAAATGCCAAACGATAGCCGGCCGCGGTGGTCTAGCGGTTCGAGGCGTGCAGTCCGGAACCGTACTACAGCTACGGTCGCAGGTTCGAATCCTGCCTCGGGCATGGATGTGTGTGATGTCCTTAGGTTAGTTAGGTTTTAGTAGTTCTATGTTCTAGGGGACTGATGACCACAGCAGTTAAATCCCATAGTGCTCAGAGCCATTTGAACCCAAACGATAGCTAAATGTTCTAATTCTGTGACGGAATAATTGTATTTAGATTTTGTTAGCATGTGGCTAGCAAAAGCAAGGGTTTTCTGAACAGTAGTGTCAGTTTCTATGGCTTCTTGAAATAAATAGGCACCATGCCCGACTTTAGAAGAATCCGTGCTAAGGCAGAAATCTTGTGATAGATCTGGATGAGCTAGTATTGGCGCTTTAAGTATCGCTTCTTTAAAAAAATTAAATTCCAACTGTTCCTGTTTGTCCCAGTGCCAAACAGTTCTTTTTTCCAGAGAGAGAACAAAGTTTTGGTGTAACTAGAATTTGCATATTCAGAAAATGACGGTAAAAATTTACGAATCCTGGAAAACTGTGGACATGTTTTCTTGCGGATGGAACTGCAATGGCTCTGATTGCTTCTAACTTTTCAGGATCCACCTGAATGCAGTCATAAGATATAATGTGTCCCAAAAATATCACCTTTGACCTACCAAATTCAGAGTTCTCCAAGTTAACTGTAATTCCATATTCTGAAAATATACGTAATAAACTGTTGGGGATGCGATTATGTTGTCCTCATGACGCTTGTGCTATTAGAATATCGTCCACATGTAAGGTGATATGACGTTTTAAGAACTCAGGTAATATGGAATGTAGCCAACGAATGAATGCTGCCAAAGAAATGTTCAAAACAAAAGGACGTTTCCGAAACTGATAGCAAACACCGAAACAAAGAAAAGGTGTGTATTTTCTACATTCTCGATGAAGTTCGATCTGATAAAGGCTGAATCTGAGATCAATAGAAGACAACAGTTCTACAATATTAAAATTTTGAAGAAGTTCTTCCAACGTTTGCGGCCTGTCTGTTTCGGGAATGATGATAGTATTGATTTGTCTCGAATGTAAGACAAGCCTGATTGATCCATTTTTCTTCTCAACAAGATGAAATGGATTGTTGTATGAGCTTACTGCAGGCCCAATAATGCCCTCGTCAATCGTAGATTGTATTTCTGTTGTCACACGGTCTCTATAATGTACCGGAATTACGTACGGCCTAACACAAAATTTAGTATGCTCACGAACACGAGATTGGCATCGAAATCCCTTTATTGTTTCTGTTTTGTGATTAAAAACTGTGAAATGTGCTTGTAAAATCTCGAAAAGGCCGTGCCTGTCAGTGTCATTACAATTCTCAATTTTTGTATTTTATTCTCAACTAACTCATTATATCAACTACCCTGTCGATATCATCCCTATCAATACTTGCAGAGTGATTGTTAGTGTCAAACTCCTCCGAAAGTTCCGAACTCTTGTCTAACAAGAGGTAAATCCGATTAACTTTCTCATCATGGTTTGAGAGCCAGTCTTCAAATTTCAAAGCTATTGGCATACCTTCTTTCTCTAAACGTATTTCAGAATCGTGAAAGCTTAAGATTGCTTTGTATTCAATAAAAAAGTCTACTCCCAATATAATTTCTGTCGACAATAAAGAACCGATAAGAAAGTACATAGTGAATGAGTGGCTTTGACAAATGAATTGTAAGTTAGTTTGTTGGCGTACGTCTACACTTTTTCCAAAAAATTAAACCTTGTAATTTAATCTTACGTAGAGAGTGTGGGGAAATCGTTCAATTTGTAGCATTTGCTAAAAGCTGTTTCACTAAGTATTGAAATGGGACTGCCAGAGTCAAGTACTGCTGTAAATTTTACGTCATTTACTGCAATCTGAATTACAGGATATGCAATTTTGTTATGTTTTACGTCGTGTTCCTGGAGTGAGATGTTCCTAATGTCTTCCATTTTTACGCAATTCATATTCACGGCAGCCACGTCGTCAGCTTAAAAATACGTTTTGTGGCTGCTAGTGGTGTGAGTCATTGTCTACTGTCTCTTTGTTGGCGCCCGTCGTTATTGAGATTGGAGATCTATCCTCTACAATTTCAATTTGTCGAGAGGGCCCTGCACTGTATGAATTCAGCCAGTTCTGATTAAATTCTGGTCTGTTGTTAAGATTATATCGTCTGTCGTCATGTCTGTAGTTTCTGCAATTTCTTTCTTGTCCCTCACGTGCTGGAGAACATTTCCCTGAGTCTTAATTGTGCGGTGGACCGCTGCTTCTGATGTTATTCTATCTCCCATGATAATAATAATTTTGCTTCCCATATTGTCTGTTTATCTGATTGTCTCTGTCATATTCATTACCAGAGAGGGGTGATCTTTACCTGTAATTGTTATTACTCTGCCAACGGTTGTCATACGGGTGGTGTCTGTTCTGTCACGACTTGCATTGTAAGAATAGCCTTGTCGTATCCAGTTATTATTTCTGTCGTCACGGTATTGTGACGGCTGTGAACTGTAATTGTTGTTCTCCTGGTTTCGCGTCCCGCGATTGCCAATATCAATTTCCAATTCCTGTAAGAACCCTGAAAAACTTCAATGTCGTCTTTGCAACGTCCTGCAAAAATAATATCTCGTAAATATTCAGGCAATTTGATTAAGCAAATGCGAATGAGTTCTGAGGGTTCAAAATTGGTTCAAATGGCTGTGAGCACTATGGGACTTAACTTCTGAGGTCATCAGTCCCCTAGAACTTAGAACTACTTAAACCTCACTAACCTAAGGACATCATACACATCCATGCCCGAGGCAGGATTCGAACCTGCGACCATAGCGGTCACGCAGTTCCAGACTGTAGCGCCTAGAACTGCTATGCCTCCCCGGTTGGCAGTTCTGAGGGGCCGTATATGTTTGACAGGTACATATTCTTGTGCAACATGTCTTCAAAATATTTAACAAGACAGGAAAATTCAGATTGTTGGAAGTGTTTAATCATTATGGCGCTATGTTTTGACCGGTCTTGTGTAGCTTGAGACCAATATGCTGAGAGGAAGGCATGATAAAATTCTCCTTCACTGTGGCAGTCGTGAATGACCGATGGTATTCTTACAGCTGGTTCATTCTCTAAGTAGCCACACATAAATTCTAATCTGTGCTCGAATGACCACTTGTGAGGACAAAAATGATAGAATTGATGAAACCATGATAGTGGATGAATGCCGTTGCCGGAATTCTTAAATGGTTAGGATTTACGTGTAATAATGAACGTCTTGTAATCAAAGTCACCATGACGGCGAGTCGCATGTCGGTCATTGTTACGTCGTGTCGGGGGTTCCATCTCCAAATTCGGTGCACCATGCCAATTTCTCTCATAATTTCCGAAATATCCTGTGTTATTATTTTTTGACTTTTCCGTCCCTCTCCCCGTGTTGGAGCGCGAGTCTCCTCTGAAATATGTAATTCTTGTATTACCTGTGCCAGCTGATCTTGTACTTCCCGGATTTCTCTTTTGTGTTGCGTATTAATTTGATTCTGATTTTGTTTGAAATACTTAATTTGTTCATACTCTTCTGTGTCAGTGAAGGCTACCGCTCTTGTGTCATTCAGATCATCATCTGCCTTTGTAGAAAAGTTAGTGAACTGATCCGAAAGTGAGGCTACTTTCTCCAATAACGAACATTTCCTCCATGTGTTTTTCTGAACCAAGTTATATAGCATCTACTGTCTCCTTTAAGTTATCCTGAGTTGTAGCAAGTTCCGTAACCGAATCGGTAGACGCAACAGAGTCAATTTTAGATTGCAAGGTGTCGTTATTATCATGAACAATACTTTGCCGTTCTTTTATAGCTGGTTCGTGATTCTGTAATTCATTTTCATGGAGCAAAATAATTGTTTGGAAATGCTCACAAATTTGTATTTTTAGGTCATTACAGACTTTTTGACATTTCGATTCGATGTTATGTAACTCAGTAGTTATATCTTCAAGTGTTTGTTCAAGCGTATGTTTCATTGAGTCTAATTTTTGATGCTGTAGCTGTGTTTGTCTCTGATTTCGTTCTATTTGTTACATTAATTGCAATAACAATGTTTTAGGGTCTAGAATCTGTTCCTCTATGCTTTTCGGCAGTGCATTTGCACCGGCAACATTCGCATTTTGAAAAGCAGAAAATGAATCTTGACTCAATTAAGAAAAAGGTGAGGACGCAAAACCTGAATCTACAGTATTTCAGACATTATGTCCTGTCATTTCGGAGTCCTGAGGCGAGCTGTTGCCTACCGATCGATCGACAGTACTACCCTGCTCACTAATTGTTTCACTGTCTACAATATTATTTGCCGTCTGATCCACTTCCATAGGCACAATTACCAGATAACTACTTTCAATGCCAGTTAATTCATTACACGGTGGTGATGATAAACTACGCTCGTGGTCGCTATCATTTCTTAATTAACTTTGAACCGATGTGATACGTTTTTCATACGACATAATTGTCACAATATTTCACACGATAACACAGAAACGCAAAATTTGAAGATCAAAACACATTAACATAACACTGAATATAATATCCAATTAATAGGGTGTGCGGCTGCGAAATACTTGGTGGAAATCTACATGCAAGCCACAACTGTTTTACTGTAAAACAATGAATAACTACAGCTGCAAAGAAGATTATGTTTTCAATTACGTCCTAGCAATAAACAATAATTACACTAATTTCTCAAACTACAAGAAAGAATCAGAAGATTCCAGTGAAAAAAATGTAATTGCGTTATTTGATTTTCAAAGAGCTGAGTAAAACTGAACGTACTCACACATTTCTCTCTTTACTTACGAAGCAGTTACGCTCTTATATTGGGTTATGTTCATGTTATCGTAAATTTGTAAAGGATTTTGCTAAAATAGCATAGCCGTTAACAAAGGTTTTAAAGAAAGGTGTTAAATCTCAACGAACGGAAGAATGTCAGCAAGCTTTCGGTGAATTAAAAATGAGATTAGTTTCTGGTCCGGTGTTTGTGTTTCCGAATTTTGAAGAAGACTTCATCTTACCATGTGTCACTTCAAATGATGCAGTAGGATGTTTTCTGGGGCAAATGGTAAAGGGACAGGAGCATCCGATGGCGTATGCTTCCAGACATGAGTAGGGTAAAGTGGAACCATTCCACAATGGAAAACGAGATGTTGGCTGTAATATATGGAGTAACGTATTCTCGTTGTCACCTTTATAATACGAAGTTTATGGTTGTGGCAGATCATGTGGCATTGAGATGTTTACTTGGACTCAAGGATATTTCTAGTCGGTTAACACGGTAGGCTCTAAAATTAAGTGAGTCTGACTTCGAAGTAATTCATGAGCCAGGGAAGAAACACGGGAATGCAGATGCATTAAGGCGCAAGTTAGACGCATTACAAACAATGGGTAAGATCATTGTGAAATGGGAAAGGGCGCAAGCAGATGACGAGGAGTGCCAGGTTTTTAGAACTCAACCACATTTCATTGTGGAGGGAAATTTGTTATGTAGAGTTACCAGGTGCGGACCACGGGTAGTTGTACCAAAGGGTTTGTGAGAAGAAGTCTTAAAGCAGGCCCATGATAATGTGGTTTCAGGGCATAGGAATATCGGGCACCTACTCGAAGCAAGACATGACGCCTGGGCGAGCGGCGAGCGGCAGACTGCTTCCGCCTTCCAGCTGAGCGGCCTTGATGACAGAACAGCAGCGTCGACATACCAGGAGTTGCTGAGCCGGCTGGACATGAGGAGCAGCGCTAAGGGAGGTACAGACATGTGGATTTCTAATACTGCTTTGTCAATATAATTGTATGTAACGTCTGTGAGTTCAGGAGGTATGCCCCAGCAGAGGACAATGTATCTCTAAAACAATATTTAAGTGTGGATACGACGATTGTAGCACAGGCAGTCTTCATTGGGTAGCGAATGTTTGTGAACGCAAGGGTTTGAGCACTTAGTTAATTACTGGAATCATGAAGTATTATATGGAATACAAAATTACTTTGCAGTAGTGGGAAGTGGAGGTTCAAATGGTTCGAATGGCTCTGAGAACCATGGGACTTAACTTCTGAGGTAATCAGTCCCCTAGAACTTAGAAATACTTAAACCTAACAATCCTAAGGACATCACACACATCCATGCCCAAGGCAAGATTCCATCCAGCGACCGTACCGGTCGCGTGGTTCCAGACTGTGGGGCCGAATGTGGAGTCAGCGAGAAAGTGTATGGAGAACTTTAATGCAGTGATAACTGGAAAAGACGAGTATAGCTGAGATCTTTAAACAACACGATTTGTTTGGTATCGTCCTAGTAACTCACTGATAGTTAGAGAAGAAGGTTCATTCCGAAATTTTACGATATAGAGAATTTTGGAGAAACTAATTGATTTTGAAGATATGAGGACAAACAGGATCCCATAGTATGAAGAGGGGAAGCTTTTTTCAAGGTTCAGTACAGAAGACATTGGAGGCTGAAGCTATCACATCGAGAGAACGCAGATACACAGAAATTTCTGCAATTTCTGGTGCTGAACATCGAACTAGTTTTTGCATTTATGTGAAACTTACTTGTTCTATGGACTACGTTATGAGTGGAGGCTAGTCGGAAATGTTCCACTGAAGTACGAACAGTCTTCGAAATTTATTGTGGTCTTTGTAAGGGCCAAAACCTACCATCGCTTAAAGTGAAATTGGTGAAGTAGATCACTAACCATATCAATGTATAGTGACGCATTCGGCATTGTTGGGAGTACAAAACTGTGTCTGCAATATCTACAGAATAAAAATGTCCCAAATCCCCCTCCAAAATACTTCAAGTATTTTACAGCGTTTAACGCAAGAGAAATAGAGAAAATGTAATTTAAAGTATGTCAAAGTAGTTTTCCAGTTGACAAGTAGCAAACGCCATCTTGCCTTGGTCCAAACGGTGTTTTCTGACGTGTGAAAACTGTGTTTTAACAAAGTGTTACATAAACTTGGACAAACACATAAAAAAATTATTGCATGCCTTAAGGAAAGAAACCATCAGAATTTCATTAAATATCATTCCATTATTAGTAGAAAATTGTCGTGCAGTTTTAATATACTTCCTCAGTCTACAACAAGGTATGTCTAATCATCAGAGATTTTATGCTAAACAACATCTGCTTTCTTTTTTTAATTACTGGAAATAATTACCCAATAGTTGTTGATGTGTTCATAATTCATTAAGTACTTTAGAGAGTAATCAACGTGCTTTTGTGTACCAATAATGTGATTAAAGACAGATTTAACACTATTTATGTCACTAAACACTAGCACAAATCTTAATTTCCTAACTACATTGAGCTTCGTATTTTATTAAGAAGTGCTTTCATAAACCCTTCCTAGAAGTGTCATTTTATTTTAAGAATACCTATCTCCTGTTTAGCTTGGCGAGTTCATAGACAACTGATACTTTGATGACTAGTATTCCGTCATTAATTCCGATCAGAGCGTCCTGCGAAATACTAAACAGCCCTGCACGTCATTAGTGCACATCTATTCACTTGCTACTTGCGTAACACTACTTGAAAAATAACTTATGTACTCGAAAACACGGCGATGAGTACTTATCATTTCAATAGATCTTCTGGGTTGTGTTGCATACATGTATACATGTATTTTTATGTATTATATTGTAACAGTGCATGGGAGTTAGTAGGATTGTATTTCTACCTATCACATACAGATGTTAAAGAAAAGCTGCTTACAACAAGATATGAGAGGTATATTTATTTCGCATTGTAACATCATGTGTTAAGCTGAATCTGACTAAAGGGGCGTGGCATGTTCAAATACATTTGGTTAGAACGTTTCAGTTGCGACTTCGTAGTAACACTGATGAACATTTATATGCAACAGTTTATCGACCTCTTACTATCGGTGTATTACAGTGAAGTGAGAGGTACGGATTTGGTTCTCCAATCAGGTGCAGTAGAACAGGAGGGGTTGTAGTGGTTTATGGTTTTTGAAACCCTCCTAGGTAATCCAAATCTGCGAAGTAATATATATTGAAGACGATTTAAGTTATAAATATTATATATGGGGTGGGCTGGTGTTACTTTCGTACTTAACAGCATTTATTTAGACAATTTTAGCAATATTTTGACAAAGAGGACTCTTTAGGTAACTGTTTATTCTCATATGCGCTCAAGTGAAGTTGACAGGTATCAAGAAGCCTTAGGCTGACGAGGCAATTGATCAAGCCATTGAAGAAGCATTGGTCGGGAAGAGGAGAGGGTGGCAGAAACGACTGATTCGGAAGTTCAATCATCAGCAACAAATAACATAGCAGAACTAAACTCAGCAGGAGGAATAAATACTAGTCTTTGGCTCAGCAATTTTTAGTACAGTAATGGAAAATGAAGCAACTTTGGAGCAAGTAAAAGGAACGCACGTGAGTCAGGACGACATGAAAAACGACGTGGAAGCATGAGAGATTATGTTAGAAGAGGTAGGCACAATAGGAACAAAATACAAATAGTACAAGCATAATTGAAGAAAGAAAACCATGTATGACAGAGCAAGCTCAAAGTAACAGAACTAAACGCAGGCAGGAGGAAGGAAGCTGTCAGTAGAACTGAAGAACAGAATGTATTCAGGACGGAACAAGTTCAAGGCAGACTCGAAATAAAAGCAATGCAAGATACGATCGAGGTGGAGTTTCTAACTAACCAAAGCCAAACCGATCATAGAAGAGCAGATTAAGTTGCTTGAGACAGCCAAAGTAGAGTTGAAACTGTAGAATAATTCCAGTAACGTTTAATAAGAAGCTGACAAGAAAACTGAGGATGTAAAGGAACAGACAGAAAAGGGAAATGAAAAGAGAATCGCAGATGTCACCGAACAGATGCAAGTCACAATAGCAGGACGTGTTAGGCGGGTGGGTGGAAGGGAAGCAGAAGGACACAAACCCGAAACAGAGGATATTCAAGAAGGAACTAGAAAATGTAGTTCAGCAGTATACAAGCAAGAATTGTCATCAACCACAACGATGGTCTAGAAACGTTGTCATGTGTGGAGCTCAGCTTGAAAATTTTGAATAGCATTACGAGAAAGTTGATTTGAACACAGAGAATTTACCTAAACATCCTGAAATTTGCACACTCTTAAGGTCGAACGTACCAGCACGTCGGAAGAAAGAGAAGAGCGTAGATAAGTTTTGTAGTTTAATGAAAGACTGCAGCTAATTCTGGGCGAATAACACAAGGAGCCAATGTCAAAATCTTGCATAATTTCTTCAGAAACTTATGGAAAATCACTGCGCACCAGAAATTCTATATTTTGCTGTGATGGAGTTTCAACGGGGCCAGGGTATAGCGATACCGGTGTCTATGCATATTTAGTTAAAGTTTGGGAATAATGAGCTAAGCTTTGTGGTGGCATGGAAGAAACTGCCCAAGGACGTTTGGGAAGTATTGGCAGGAGGACGTTGGTAAGACAAAGAAAGCTTTTCGAAGAAAGTACTGTGAGCGGAGTCACTGACAATCATACCTCATCGGAATCGAGCATTAACTACATGACTGGCTCGAACCGTAGTAATAATAATGGTGGACGAGGAGGGCTCGCTCCAATTTATCGAGGAAAAGATAACCAGCAGAAAGAGAAGGGAGGGGAAGAGGTCAAAAACAAAATTCACTAGATACAGTGTCACATGCACGTGCCGGAGCCCATAGACGCGAAATGGTAGCTATTAGCTACTATTTAATAAGGCACAATGAACAATGTGACTATTACTACAACCCTGAAGACAGATTTGTATACGATTGGAAAGTGAGAAAAGGAAGTTGTGTACGAACATTTGCGCCAACACAGAGAATTGGTTGGAGAAAACTGATGGATGAAAATGTATGAGTACAGACTGAGTGAGATGAAACGTGGTGAGGAGAGGTAGAAGAATGTATCCAGAAAAGATGGACGCTCCAAAGACAGAAACGTCATGAACATTCTCCAGACAGATGAAAACTGCATCAGGGAAGTGAAAGCTTAGCAAACCAACGCGGCACCGTTGAAGACAAGATGAAGCTAAATACCTAGTGGATAGGGGTAGTTATGAACGGTAATATATGCTACGCCACTTCAAAGGGAGAGTAGTTACATATCGAAGTTTTAAAGCGAAGGAGAGTATGGAAGGACGAAGATATAAGGGCTAATAAAGAAGCGGAAGTTCAATTATTGTTATGGAGGGAATCAGGATGGTATTATCTCGATCATTAATCAGACAAGAATAAAGAATAGGAGCAGAAGCTATTGTTGAACAAAAGGAGGAAGGAATACAATACAGCAGGGAGGTGAAGAAGTGAAAGGGACAAAGTTACCAGGGGAGGAAGAGGATCAGGAGGGTAAGAAGGAGGCAATGAGGGTTAAAGAAAGGAAGAAAAGTAACTAACAGGAAAAGAGAGATGTGACTACTGACAAAGAAGATGATTCGGATGAAAAGGATGAGAGTAGATAGAGGAAAAGAGAGGTGAAGATAAAACAGAAGACAAGGCAGTAGAAGATGACTGGAAAAAGTAAGATTATGAAGAAAGGGAGAAGATTTCGGATAGAGAGAAGGAGGGAAGAGGCTGAGGAGATTTAGAAGACGAAGAATATGAAGCAATGATATGATTAACAGACAATTGTGTCAGCTGAAATATGAGGAGAATCTTTAAAATACCACGTTGTGATTTGACTGGAGATGTAATTTTGACATCATCTGCAATACAACGAAACTTGACAGAAAATAAGAATGAAGAGGAAAGAGAACTGTATTGTGGAGTTAGTCATGTACCAGACAAGACACCTACCTATGTGCAAATGCCATCCAGCAAGAAGCCCCCAGATAAACCGGAAGCAACAGGCAAGCCACAAGTTTTAATATCGTACTCACATACAGATCTGGTAGGAAGTTTTTCAAGTGATGGAGGAAATGCTACTGATATATCAACAAGGCTTTTATAATGAGCTTGGAATAATACATAATTACAAGTACAAGCTCATAATGAAACTTAATGAATCATTTAGCATGACCTATTATCCTATATTCTTGGCCAAAAGAACTGCATTGAAAGATGGAACAGTGGGCAGTAATTAAAAGAATCAATTCAGCATACAGTAATCCATACGTTGTGATAAATAAACAGTATGGTTACGTGTGAATCTTTGTAGTTGCCAGATATCAAAAAATTTTATGTAATAAAAGTTAGTTGACTGGACAAAGTGTCTGAGCTTATACAAAAGTTTGAAGGTGTATGGTACATGACCAGATGCGATTTGACATGTTGTTTATTTATTCAGATGCTTTTGTCCAGTAGGAGACGTGTAAATTGCAAAAAAAGAAAAGTGTAAATAAGGAAATGAAAAATGAATCAAGCGCAATCTTCATTGGGATACAGAAGTGTATGAATGAACAGGTGGAAGCGAGGATGGATTAGTGGAAAAGTTACTTATTTTGTGGAAGATATAACCATTCTGTAGTAATGGAAACTGAAGGATTTAAGAAAGTTAGCAAGGTAGAATACTGAAAAAGTGAATGCATTAATAATAGGAAAAGAAGAGACGAAATTTGAACTTTATGCAAGACCATTGATTTGATACTGTTGCAATTTCGAAATTCGACCAGAGCAGTATTTCGCCAGAGTTGAGGATTTCAACAGAGAAGATTCGTTGTAAGATTCAATGCAGAAGACATCGGAAGACCGAAGAATGTTTTACAACGAGAAATCTAGAACCTGCAGCTATCACATCAAGAGAACGCCAACGACGACGATTCTTCCTGGTAGTATACCTTACTTTTCTATATCAGGAAACAGACTGTGACGTTTCCCTGTTCTATGGACTAAGTTATGAGCGGAGTCAGACTGATTACGTTCCATGCAATGAACTTTGAGTTGTCTTTGAAATTTATGCTGATCCTTGTAACAGCCAAAGCTAAGATTCTTTAAAAACACTGGAAATTTGTGGTAAGGACTATGGGACCAAACTGCGGAGGTCATCGATCCTTAGGCAGACGCACTGCTTAACTTACGCTAAAGACAACACACACACACACACACCCGGTCCCAAGGGAGGACTCGAACCTCCGACGTGGAGAGCCGAGCGTACCGTGACAAGACGCCTCAGACCGCATGGCTACCCCACGCGGTGATTTTTTTAAAGTAATAATAACAAAGCACACGACTTTTCCTACCAACCCATAGCCACGCAGTCGACATGATTGAGAGATATAAACTGTCTTCAGTACTTACCCAGTATAATCCAGTACCGCATCCCTCTCTAGAAAAGTTTAAAGGTTTTGTATTGTTTATACAGCCTCTAGATGATGCGACGAAGCAGCAGAGAAACTTTCATTTGAAATACGTCAGCCAGTTTTCTTTCTGGCTAAATAGTACTTCCACTCATCTAATATAACTGAGTACCCCGACTGGCCCGCAACGGTGACCAGTCCATGTACTCTTGGCACTGAGGTAGACAACTCACCAGTGGTCGAGTGGAAGATCGCATTGGGGTGTCGCAGGCAGCGTAATGCTTCCCAGGGGACCCCAGGTAAGGCCTCCCCAGTCAGTCTGATAAACAGGTTGCTGTTGCTGTCTGTGGCTGAAAGTGACCCTTAGCTAAATGTTGATTTGGGCAACAAAAAAAGGTGACATTAGTTGTGGTCGGGATCTCCAATGTTAGGTGCATGACCCTATGGGTCATGTGTGCCAAGATGGAGAAGAAAGACAATGTGCATTCGGTGTGCATACCGGGCGGAGTCATTTCAGGCGTGGAAAGAATCCTTCAGATGAAGAACACAAGGTGCAGCTAACTGTCGGTACGAATGATGTGTGTCACTTTCGATCGAAAGAGATTTTGTTTCAAGCGGCTAACAGGAAGGGAAAATACTGCCACTATTGCTTGCGGGATGAAAGCAGAGCTCACCATTTTCAGCATAGTAGACATGACCGATGAAGGACGTTTGGTACAGAGCCAGGTGGAGGGTTGAATCAGAGAGGCAAACGGTTCTGCGACCGTTTAGGCTGCAGATTCCTCGACTAGCGCCGTAGGGTCGTTAGGTTTTCGTTTATGCTGAACAGGTCAGGAGTCCACTACACGCAGGAGGCGGCTACAAGGGTATCAGGAGCTCTGTGGCGTGGACTGGGTGGTCTTTTAGATTAGAGGGTCTCGGCGAAATAAAAAAACAGTCTTCAGTCTTAAACGGTGCAGGTTGAACACAGGAAGAATATAGGAACCATCGGTACTACATTGTAAATTGCCGTTGCTATGTTGGGAAAGTAAAAGAACTCCAAGCGATAATAGAAAACACTGGTTTATAGGAACTGAAATCTGTCTAAACCCGGAGATAAGGTTAGCCGAAATTTTTGCCAACAACCAAACAGTGTTCCGAAAGGATAGGCTAAACATTATTGGCGATGGGGAGTTTGTTGCTATTACAAGTAGTGTATCTTGTACTAAAATTGAAAGTGATAGTTCCTGTAAGGTCATTCTTGACAATCAGAATAAAATAGTAATTAGATCCTTTTAAAGACCTAAAATTATTGAAAGGTTTAAAGAAAACTTGTGTTTAATTTCGAACACGTACCCGACTCATGCAGTTGTAGTAGGTGGTGACTTTAAGTTACTCTCAATATGTTGGCGAAACTACATGTTTAAATCCGGAGGTACACATAAACAATTACCCGAAATTGTGCTAAACGCGTTCTCTGAAAATTATTTCTAGTAGTTAGTTCATGAACCCAAGCGAAGAGTAAAGGTTGTGAAAACACACTTGACCTCGTAATGCTGAGCTAATATCGAGCATCAAAAAGTATACAGGGAACAGTGACACAGGGTTATCGTAACGATATTGAATACTGTTACGCCCAAATCCCCAAAAATAAAGGAAATTTATCCTTATTCAAATAAGCAGATGAAAATTCACTTGACGCCTTCCTGAAAGACAGTCTGCACTCCTTCCCAATTAGCAGTGTACGTGTAGATAAAATGTGGCTAGAATTGAGATAAATAATATCGGCAGGAACTGAGGGATTTATACCAAATAAATTAATAAACGACGGAGATGATCCCCCCTTGGGACACAAACCGGGTCATAATACTGCTGAAACAACGAAACAACGAAAAAAGCATGCCAAATTTCAACCAAAGCAAACTCTCCAAGATTGCGGATCTTTTACAGAAGCTCGAAATTTAAGGTGGGCATCAATGGGAAATGCTTATAACAGTTATCACAACGAAACCCTTCCTCGAAACCTGGCAGAGATTCCAAAGAAGTTTAGGTCGTATGTAAAACTTCCTACCTATCTAGCGGAAAGACATAGTCAATCCCGTCTCTGCGCGATAGCAATAAAATTACTAATGACGACAGTGCTGCTGCAGCAGAGTTACTAAACACAGCCTTTCGAAGTTCCTTCACCAAAGAGGACGAAACATACATCCCATAATTCGAATGAAGAACAGCTGCCAACATGAATAACGAAGAAGTAGATATCCTCGTAGTATTGAAGCAATTTAAATTAAATCACTTAATGAAAGGAAAGTCGTATGGTCCAGACTGTATAATAATTAGCTTACTTTCAGAGTATGCTGATGCAATAGCTCCATACTTAGCAGCCATATACAACCGTCCGCTCGACGAAAGATCCGTACTCAAAGGCTGGAAAGTTGCACAGATCACACCAATATTCAAGAATGGTAGTAGAAGTAATCCACTACATTACAGGTCCATATCATTAACATCAATATGCAGCAGAATTTTGCAAAGTATATTGTGGTCGATCATTGTGAATTACCGGGAAGAAAACGGTCTATTGACACGTAGTCTACACGGATTAAGAAAACATCGCTCGTGTTGAGTGCTTTTGACAAGCGAATTCCTATTCATAGATTTCCAAAAAGGCTTTTGACACTGAAACTCACAATCGGCTTGTCGTGAAATTGTATGCTTATGGATTATCGTTTCGGTTAAGCAATTGGATTTGTGATTTCCTGTCAGAGAGATCACAGTTCGTAGTAACTGGTGGGGTCATCGAGTAAAACAGAAGTGAGTCGGGCATTCCCCAAGCTAGTGTAGGAGGCCCTCTGATGTTTCTTATTTATATAAATGATTTAGAAGACAATCTGAGCAGCCGTCTTCGGTTTTTGGAGACGATGCTGTCGTTTATCGTCTAGTAAACTCCCCATAAGATCACAACTTACTGCAAAAAGATTTAAAAAAGGTATCTGAATGGTGCAAAAATTGAAATTTCACCCTAAATAATGAAAAGTATTAAGTCATCCACGTTAGTGCTAAAAGGAATCTGTTAAACTAAATGCCGTAAATTCAACTAAATACCTAGGAATTACAGTTACGAAAAACTTAACTGGAAAGAACACATAGAGAATGTTGTTGGGAAGGCAAATCAAAAACAGTGTTTTGCTGGCAGAACACTTAGAAAATTTAATAGACCTACTGAAGAGACTACCTACACTATGCTTGTCCGTCCTGTTTCGAAGTACCTTTTGTATTACTGTGAATTAGCGGAGAGAGTGTAACGGACGTGATACAGGATTTGGATGGACATCATTAAAGAAACGCGTTTCCCGTTACGGCGTAATCTTCTCACGAAATTTCGATCACCAGCCTTCTTCTCCAAATGAGAAAATACGTAGGGATAATCGATCATCATAACAAAGTAAGGGAAATCAAAGCTCGCAACGAAAGCTATAGGTGTTGGTTTTTTCAGCGCGCTGTTCGAGAGTGGGATAATAGAGCATTACTGTGAAAGTGTTTCGACGAACCCTCTGCCACCCACTTAAGTGTGATTTTGCAGAGTATCGACGTAGGTTTAGATGTAGATTAAGCAAACTCGGAGAAGGTTTTATAGCGAGCCTTCACAAAACAAAAATTTAATTGCTTATTATTTCATAATTAGTACAATACAGCCTCGCATTTAGAGCTTACCTTCATACTATGTAGACTGATCTGTGTAAAGATTTGAGACCTCCTGCTAAACACATAACTTTTTCCAAATGACTGGAAATAAGAAACCCATAGTGCTGATACGTTCGTAATTCAATTCATACAACCGAGCGTAACACAAGAAAATGATTATCGAGCTTTGTCTAGCAAAAACGAGATTAAAGGCAGAGTTCACACGAGGTAGAGTACAGACCAGCAAAGTATAACCTTCATTTGACAGACACATCGAGTTTCAGGTTTTACAAAGAAGCGCTTTTACCAAGTGTTACTACAAATGTCGTATTATACAGGGTGATTCAAAAAGAATACCACAACTTTAGGAATTTAAAACTCTGCAACGACAAAAGGCAGAGCTAAGCACTATCTGTCGGTACTTATCTGTCCGTAACTACCTGAACGTCAACTACCCAAGGCGATGGATCGGCCGCCAGGCAGCCCGTGACAGAGCACTTCAACACTGGCTTTCAAGAAGCCCTGATCTTACCCCCTGCGATTTTTTCTTATGGGGGTATGTTAAAGATATGGTGTTTCGGCCACCTCTCCCAGCCACCATTGATGATTTGAAACGAGAAATAACAGCAGCTATCCAAACTGTTACGCCTGATATGCTACAGAGAGTGTGGAACGTGTTGGAGTATCGGGTTGATATTGCTCGAGTGTCTGGAGGGGGCCATATTGAACAGCTCTGAACTTGTTTTTGAGTGAAAAGAAACCTTTTTAAATACTCTTTGTAATGATGCATAACAGAAGGTTATATTATGTTTCTTTCATTAAGTACACATTTTTAAAGTTGTGGTATTCTTTTTGAATCACCCTGTATAATGATTACTTAACTCTTGTTAAATTCAGTTTTTTTTTTATAAACAACTTACATATCAATGGTCAGAATTCTGCCATTAGTTACCATCCAAATATCTTACAAAAATCTGAACAGCCATGCACGTGCACGTCTGTTCACTTGCTCCTAGCGTAAATATGTCGTACATCCTTGATGTAGTTGACAACCCAACCATTTTCAGTATCAGACTGGTAACTTCAGAGTACTTATGAGTATCATTACAAGAGACCTTCTAGGGTGTGTAGGTATGTATATATGTATGTCGTAAGAATTGAGAATGGTTCCTGATTGTTTGCTTCTGTTCTTCCGACGTGAGAGCAAATCTTCCACAACTCGATCTCAGAGGTACATTCAATCCATTTTCAAGCTGAATCTGCTTAAAGGGGAGTGGCACTTTCAAATAAATTTGGTTATAGGGATTCTGTTGTGATCTCATTCTATCGCTGGTTCAACAATTAGTTGCTACAGTCTATCGAACTCTTACAATCGACACATTACAGATGGTGAGTACGGAGATTTGTGTTTGCTTATAGTAATTAGTTACAGTAGAATTTATAACAACTAGTTTCTGACAAGAAGAAAGACGTGAAAAAACCTTAGATAATCAACTTGTGCAGTTTGATAGTTGTTGTAGGTAGTTGCAGCGAGGAACTCTATACCACCATAAGATGTGGTAGTTCTATTGTCTATTTCTCATGGGATGGATCAGAGCAACAAAGAAGTGTGTCACTTTAGGAGCGACACCGAGGCACCCATATCTACCTGGAACTTGATAATGCTCTGAACTATTGGCCAACTCGACTAATAACTACCCCTAACTTTGTGCAGAGGTATTATACTCGTATCTCGCAGACATGGCGATAATACTGCAACTTTGTCCTTTTTTCTATGGAAAAACATGTAATATGATCTTGTATGTCAAGGAGGAAAGTCATAGCTTTTCAAACTTCACATTATAAACGTGGATGTTCTAATACATCAAATTTAGTGACTTCCGGGACGCAGAAGGAGAAGCCGAGGATGTAGAATCTGAAAATCTTATATCCAGCTGTCATATATCGATTTCACCTCTTATGTTGCTACGTAAGTGCTAGTCTAGGCGATATTACATCAATATCCTGGTTATAATTTTCCATGGACGTCTTGCGGATATGGGAAAAAAGCAACTCTTCAGCATTTTCTAAGGAATACAACTTTTGAATCACGTGACACAGCTCCTATCGAAGAGAAGAGTAAATGAAGTAGGCGAGACGAATCAAAGCACTGAAGTGTCGTCAAAGTGGCTACGATAGAAACCCCACTCGTCCGCGTCCTCGTTAAACAAAGAAAATGTTTGGTTGTCAACATAGTATCGTAGTAGCCAGTTGTTGGTGGTACAGTTTCATTGCAGCCATCTGTTCTCTGCCAGTTTCTCGTGCCAGCAATCTAGTCACTGGCTGGGTGTTCAACTATAGCCAACTGGTCCCTTCATGGCCGAAGTATGACTGCGTGCTGAGAAGTAATGCCTCCGGATTTTCGCGTGAAAACTCGGAGACAGCATGGAAGAAAGCACTCCCTGACGATTACCCTAGACGGTGTGCATGTAATTTGAGAATCTACACATTTGCTCTTCATGTTTACATATTCTTCCACACGCCCTACGTTTGAGTAGTGACACGGCACTATGGAGTCACATGCACACTGTCTAAGGTAATCGTCAGGGAGTGCTTTCTCCCATGCTGTCTCCTTAAATTTATTGTAGGTTAGAGAATTTCTTTCTGCAAGATTATGGCGGCAAGCTAGTGGTGCATTTGCAGTCAAGACATCCATGTCAGAAGAAAGTTCGCCTTTTTTAAAATTATTAGCACTAGTGGAATGGACTGGAGAAACGGTACATCAGTACCAGTAATCCAAATAAAACTAAGTCAAACAACTACACTGTACGTACGCGTCTCTATGTTGTTGAACTACTTCACTGTCCTCAGCCTACTTCTGAACTCTTTAACAGGAATTTGCCATGAGTTACGAGCCTAAATTCTGTGATGAACAGTTTGTAGTCTGGCACAGCTATCTGTGCCTACCCCTCACCGTCATGGACCACCAAAACACAAGCGAAGTTCCTCATGACTATATACACACTTTAATCAAACAAATATCAACTTATTTATCCCCTTTTTCTAAGTTCGAAGTCCGCTGTCTGTGCATTGAAAGTTCCACATTGTGTTCTCCCTATTCTCAGTGTTCATGAATCAAACAAAGGTTACTAATGAGACTAGCAGTTCTTAGTATTTTGTCCTTTATTCCTTGATCTTAGCAAAAACAACACTGTTCTCCGTCAGCAAGGAACAGGTTCAGTGGCGCTAATAGACTCTGCCAAAGTACCCGCCTCGTGCGCCCTGTTGGAGTGACATGTCGATCTCCGTCTGACAAGCTGCCTCGTAGTGATAACAACAGGGTCCCCTTTGTAGTGGAAGGAGTTTAGCCACTGTGACCGGCGGTGACCCTTCTGCAGGTAGCTGCTCAGAGTCGCCGCGTGCCATAGCTCGGGGCTGTGCGTCAGTGCGCGGTGCCTCGGCTGTTGTCGCCCTTTCAGTCACCACCACTGCCCTTTTCTCCTCCCCATCTCATTGCAGCATTTATATAGAACAGTTGTCACTCCCTTAAACGTTATGGGTCCTTAATTCCTCTGTTGTCTGTACCAAGGACACTTTTCAATTATCGAATCTTAATTACCTACAGATTTAGCCAGAGGTTTACAATTAATGGCAAATAGTTATTAATAGAATCAAATCAATCTTAACCCATTTCTGCCTGAATTACTTTTTTCTTCTGATTTCTACAAATTAGATATTTATGTGTTTATTGTCATGAAAGAAAATCAATTCTACAATCAAAACAAAAACGTAATCAGTAATTGAAACAAAAAAGGGCGAAACAAATATGTCACGCTACGCAGAACATACAATTTAGGCAGAATATACGACAGCAAGTAAAATAATACACTGTATGTGATTTACATCAAGTTCAGGCAACAGTACTCACTTTCTGTGATATGGCACAAAACATTCTATGCAGAAACCAACATGACATTTGCAGCACATTTTTCTTGGGGTTCCTTAGCAGTTTTCCGCCGCACAGCGTCTTCTTTTATTCTGTGGCACCATGGCAACCAGATGATTTGTTTCAACATATCTAATATCATGCAGCATTCTGCCTTGGTTTGAATTACCTACAGGGTGTCAAGGGCGTCTTGGTACTGCAGCATTGAAAGTCAGGTAACATTTCACAATGTAGCGCCGGAAGTGTAGCCAAGGCATACCAGTCTTTCTATGAAGAAGCCTCCCATTATGTATAGAGATATCTAGAAGCCATGTAAAAATTAGCCACCATCATTTCTTTCCTCTGCCACTCACTCTATATAACGCTACATTTTCTCCCATTCAGTCAGTTCCTCCCATATTTTTGATGTATTCTCCAATTACATTAGGTCGAGGTACAAGTATTCTTTTCTTCCCTTGTCTAGAGTATCGGGCAACGGTGCTGACTGAACTGATACCAAGGCTTGTGGGAGCAGTTGTTAGTGTAGAATTATCTAGCCATCTGGCAACGATTATTCCATTTTACTTGCTGCTCTTGTAATCAAAATCTCCTCTCTTCTTCCGTTTGGACATAGTGTTAGAAGGTATGAGATGACACTCTATATTCAGACGATTTTCACGAATAGTCCCAGTTGCACCAAAACCTCGTTGTTTCAGGTAAATCAACAATGTTTGCGATGATCTAAACAGGTTGTCAAAATAAAACCTGTAGGGAAGATGTTTGTTTTTTCAGGAAGAGAATCGATCATTTGACTCAAAGGAGCAGCACATTTTCCAAATGCTGTCTCATATTTTTCATTCCTCTGAGGATCAGCTGCTTGGTATATTTGAAAGTCCACTAAATAACTCATTGTTGTGTTTAGACACCATGCTTTGTACCAAAATGTAATGGGCTTACCTTTCAGAAACTGTTTACGTCCATGTCTGCCAAAAGGTACTGTATCATGCTCTCATCGTAAGACAAATCTAGCTCAGGCTGAAAATGGAGAGCAAACTTTTTTCTTAGCACATTTATTAATGGATGAAGATTCCACATTCTATCATTAGCATCTATTTTTGTGTTGACACATGAGTGAATGAATCACATAATTGTTTCAAACATGTCCCTTTCCACCGTGCTGTGGAGCATTTCACTTTTCGTGCCAATCCAGAATCCCAGTAATATCTTCTGCTAGCTAAAGGATTATAGCCAGAAAGAATTAGAATTCGAAGAAAACCTTTTATCCTTTCATGTGTTATTTTTGGATCTGAGCAGTTCTTGAAGAAAGCATATATCGTCGATTCAGAGAGAAGAAATTCAATTACTTCGTCGTTCCAAAATAATTCGAAGCACTGAACTGGAAACAAGTTTCTGTATTTACTACAATCACTCTCAGGAAATACAGAACTAACACTATACCGGTCGTCTTTTTTCCAATCTCTGATTACAGTTTGTAAGATCTGTGACTTTTCCTGTTCATCTGGTTTATCATCAGGAGAGAAATCAATCTCAGTTCACTACGTAACCTGTTTTTACTTGCTAAAACCACTTATGCACCAGCCTGAAGTTGCCTTGGTCCCAGATTATCGACGTTTCCTCCCCACCTACTTCCCCGGAATCTTCAACCGAATCCATATTACCTTGAAGAGGTTCAATAAATATGTTGCATCTTCTTCCTCCCGTTCAAGAATAGCCAGGATAGATCTCTAAAGAGAACGAATCGTTATTTTCACTGTTTTGCCTAGTGTGACATATATGCAACACAAAATTAAAACTGTATTTGGAGCCACAAAAATAAGAATTGCATTTTGTAGATAACAATTAACATAAATTTCCGTACTTTCAACATTATAATTAACCATAATTTAAACAAATCGTATTATAATTTGCGATAAACATGATACATACTTCTTATTCCAAAACATAATCTCACTCAGAAAAGTCTTCCGTACTTGAAGCACCAGTCACTGACCACTTAATACTTGCAACTGAGAGAAACATACCTAAACATGAACAACAAAGCCTCCTTATCTGAAAGTCATACAACAATATCCACTCCAAACGCAGGCATTGTTGCCAATGAGAGAAAACCATGACAGGCTGTTCCGAGGCATATATGTTACGTTAGCAGAAATGGGTTAACTCTACATATTAGACACTTGCTTACAAACACAGGCCTCTGAAATGTCCATTCCCATCTTATAGGCATTTTACACATACTAAATGAATTAACAGTACAGGTCTTTTGATCCCTGAATAACAATTTGATAGAGACAATTCGTCTCTATAAGTCTTAACAGTGTTGGAGACGTCCTACAATAGCTAGCCTATTTATTGTTTAAAAGTATTTTATTGCCCATAAAAGAGCAAATTGTGGAATCAGTAAGGACAGGTATGGTGGGTTGTGAGGATCAGTATGCAAATCACTACACCACCACCACCATCTACATTTCCATGTCCCATGATTCTGCATGCTCACATCTCATAGATTACCTGGGTCTAAATTACCGAAAACATTTACAAATGATAATGTGGTCTTACGTATTCTTTTCCACTATCACCCTTTCCTCTAACCTACCTCCAAAACTGGGAAGATGTTTTATTACTGTTCCTTTACCACACACAAACAGTCAAAACGGGTGAATTATCTGCTCATATCCATCCATGAGGGTATGACAAGGATAACAAACCATCAAACGCTAAGTAGTCAATCACAAGCTACAAGAGAATAAAATACAAAATCAAAACTCGTTGGAACGATACCACCTTGAGTTATGACCTCTCAGACCGCATTCATACATTACCCAGTTCAGACGTTTCGCTCTCTGTTCTACCAAGGTTAGTCAACTAAGCAAACTATTATGGCTTTGCTCACTTGTAGAATCTCATAGAGACATTATACCTCCGCTTTAATTATTGCACCGCATCTATGGCGCATTTCCTCACCATTATACACTGCGAAAGGTTTACCTTTCCTAGCATAATTTTTTTCTTGTTCCCCTTGCAAATGATCATCGCTCCTCCAGAGCAAATCACGATCATAACGTACAAATATTTTCCTTCCACACTCGTTATTACAATTCATACCTAACAGATGACCAGGGAAAGACAGCAAAGAGTACCAAATCCGTGCCACATGATGTTGTAGAGTACTATTTCTATACTAAGCTAATTTGTTGCCTACAGGAGATGACACCTCTGCCCCTCATTCTTCCTCGATTCACGTCTTGACATGAGATACATGATACAAACCTGTAGGCGAAAGAGACCTGATCGTTTCTATTTCCAACGTGTCCTGATGAGCGACACGCCTCATCTGAAAGGGTCCAGAATAGACATTGAAACAATTGTTGCTAATGTACTGGTGTCGTAGGGCAATCAATCAGTTTTAAAAGAACTTTAACTTCAATTTCAAGGTTTAATGTCTTACACGACCCTTTTGTGACCGTTTCCTACTTTCACTTCGTTTTTGAAATTTTCTATGGGCCCAAGCGAAACTGAAAAAACGGTTTGGTAACTTCTGCGAATCCCATGTAGTTGTTCCTCTATCTCTGTCGATCCTCAATGCCACGTTTCCTCGACTATTACCTCCTCATGGGACATCGCCTAAAGGTAGCACTCTCCGTGTGCTCGAGGAGGTTTGTGTGCTCTGGATCAGGAGGACTATGCCGGCGGTAGGTTAGCTACCAGAAGGGTCACCCAAGCCAGACAGGCCAAAGGGGAGGAGCCAGACAAGGTGTGTCCCACAACGGCCTATCGCTTCACCTTCCTAGCCCAAACCTGTCCTCATCATGTCATTTTCCAGTCATTTCCTGTTATATGTATAAGGCCTCAACGGTACCGACAGCGGAAAAAGAATTATTCGGAATGGTGAAGCTGGCGAAAGAGCACCTTTTCTCTTTGCGTACAAAAAGTGTACAAGTAGCGACTGTACCCCAGAGGGACTGCTGCAGACAGTGTCTGCAGATTTTAGGCTGTGGATCCTACTACCTATGTGGAAAGTAACAGGAACCTACCACATTACATTCCGAAGCAGTACATGGTATCTCTCTCCATGTGAAAGTTTCCCGAGTTAAAACTTCCCCTCATTCGGATCTCCTGCAGAGGAACTCATTGAGAGTAGACATATTTGAAAGGAAGAAAGGGACAGTGAAGGAAGGAAAGTTAAGTACTGGAACATGGAATGTGAGGGCACTGCTGCAAGCAGGGAATCTGGAGAATGCAAAACATGAGATGAAAAGGAACAGATTGGATGCCCTTGGTTTGAGTGACATGAGATGGGAAGAGAATGGGGAGATAGGAAGTGAGATTATAAGCTTTTTTACTAAGGGGAAATCAAGAGTGGTAAAAGTAGAGTAGGAATATTGACAAGACAAAAGCTGAAAATTAAGGTAATGAAGGCATAATACATTGATGGAAGGTATTGGTGTTCATACAGGTATATATGCCAACCAGACAGCATAGAGATGAGAAAGTGGAAAAATATTATCAGAAAATACAAGAACTCATCGACAAAGAAAATAGAAATGGGTGTGTTATCGTCGTGGGGCGACTGGAATGCAGTGGTTGGTGAAGGAATAGATGAATATATACACTCTTGGAAATGGAAAAAAGAACACATTGACACCGGTGTGTCAGACCCACCATACTTGCTCCGGACACTGCGAGAGGGCTGTACAAGCAATGATCACACGGACGGCACAGCAGACACACCAGGAACCGCGGTGTTGTCCGTCGAATGGCGCTAGCTGCGCAGCATTTGTGCACCGCCGCCGTCAGTGTCAGCCAGTTTGCCGTGGCATACGGAGCTCCATCGCAGTCTTTAACACTGGTAGCATGCCGCGACAGCGTGACTTGAACCGTATGTGCAGTTGACGAACTTCGAGCGAGGGCGTATAGTGGGCATGCGGGAGGCCGGGTGGACGTACCGCCGAATTGCTCAACACGTGGGGCGTGAGGTCTCCACAGTACATAGATGTGGTCGCCAGTGGTCGGCGGAAGGTGCACGTGCCCGTCGACCTGGGACCAGACCGCAGCGACGCACGGATGCACGCCAAGACCGTAGGATCCTACGCACTGCCGTAGGGTACCGCACCGCCACTTCCCAGCAAATTAGGGACACTGTTGCTCCTGGGGTATCGGCGAGGACCATTCGCAACCGTCTCCATGAAGCTGGGATACGGTCCCGCACACCGTTAGGCCGTCTTCCGCTCACGCCCCAACATCGTGCAGCCCGCCTCCAGTGGTGTCGCGACAGGCGTGAATGGAGGGACGAATGGAGACGTCGTCTTCAGCGATGAGAATCGCTTCTGCCTTGGTGCCAATGATGGTGTATGCGTGTTTGGCGCCGTGCAGTTGAGCGCCACAATCAGGACTGCATACGACCGAGGCACACAGGGCCAACACCCGGCATCATGGTGTCGGGAACGATCTCCTACACTGGCCGTACACCTCTGGTGATCGTCGAGGGGACACTGAATAGTGCACGGTACATCCAAACCGTCATCGAACCCATCATTCTACCATTCCTAGACCGGCAAGGGAACTTGCTGTTCCAATTGGACAATGCACGTCCGCATGTATCCCGTGCCACCCAACGTGCTCTAGAAGGTGTAAGTCAACTATCTTGGCCAGCAAGATATCCGGATCTGTCCCCCATTGAGCATGTTTGGGACTGGATGAAGCGTCGTCTCACGCGGTCTGCACGTCCAGCACGATTGCTGGTCCAACTGAGGCTCCAGGTGGAAATGGCATGGCAAGCCGTTCCACAGGACTACATCCAGCATCTCTACGATCGTCTCCATGGGAGAATAGCAGCCTGCATTGCTGCAAAAGGTGGATATACACTGTACTAGTGCCGACATTGTGCATGCTCTGTTGCCTGTGTCTATGTGCCTGTGGTTCTGTCAGTGTGATCATGTGATGTATCTGACCCAGGAATGTGTCAATAAAGTTTCCCCTTCCTGGGACAATGAATTCACGGTGTTCTTATTTCAATTTCCAGGAGTGTAGAAGGAAAATGTTTATTAGGGATAAGAAATGAGAGAAGTGAGGGACTAATTATGTTCTGTTTAGAAAATTCATTAGCTGTAAGTAACACACTATTTGAACACCACAAAAGGAGACGTTACACATGTATATCAAATCTGAATAGGGAAAGGTATCAGTTGTACTACATCCTGATACAAGAAAAAGGTTTAGGAACTGTTTGAAGAATGCCAAAGCTCATCCAGAAGCGGATATGAATTCAGACCACAACCTAGTAGTGGAAGATAAACAAGTAAAGTTGAAAAAAGTGTGGAGGGGTAATCAAAAGAAACACTAAACATAGAGAGACTCAAAGAGGTGGGAAAGGAATCACATTAGGTAAACAGATTTATGCACAAAAGGGAAACAAGTAGTGTTGATGAAAGTGTTAATGACAAAAGGATAAAAATGAGGTATCGACTCACTGACTCTTCCAAAGTATATTAGGAATTAGTGTATCCCAAAGTACCAGGAAAGAATGGATAACAGAAAACATGTTGAAAAAAATGGAAGAGCACAGAAAGTGGAAAAATGCGGAAACTGAAGGAGGCAAAAAGAGGAGCAGGAAACTGAACAATGAATTAAGAGGAGAAACTGAAGAAGCAAGGGGGAAATGGATGAAACAGAAATGGGACGAAATAGAGAAAAAAGGGAAAGAGGGAAATTATCAAACTATGTATAGACTGGCCTATGAGTAAACTATTGAAGAGTCTGGGAAGCAAGGCAATAAAGGAAGTAGTCTACCTCTGTAACAAGATATATGAGAAAGAGGAATGGCATTAGGACTTCCTTGCAGGAGTTATGCTACTAATAGAAAAAAAGAGACACACAGAAAAAATGCGAACAACGTAGAACCATCAGTCTAATTTCTCATGCAGCTAAAGTGTTTCTGAAAGTGTTGGATAGAAGGCTATATGGCAAGCTAGACTTAGCGATTGCAGAAGAGCAGTTCGGATTTAGAAGAGGAAAAGGAACGAGATATGCTATTGGCTTGTTAAGAACTATAGGGGAAAGATACATGGAAAAAGGTAGAGAAATCTTTGCTGTTTTTGTAGGTTTAGAAAAGGCTTTTAACAGAGTTCTGTGGAACAAGCTCATGGATATTTTGAAGAGGAAGGGGGTGGATCGGAAAGAGAGACGACTGATACATAATCTATATTTACACCAGAAAGTAAGGGTAGAGACTGGAAGTGAAATGATAGAAGGGAGCAGCATTGAACGAGGTTTTAGAAAAAGTTGTTGCCTTTCCCCACTGTTGTTTAACGCATAGCTTGAAGAGATTATTGCAAAAGGCTTAGCTGGGAAAAGAGGAATATGTATGGGTTCAAAGAGAATAGAACGTATAAGATTTGCTGATGACATGCTATTAGTGGCAGAAAGTGAGAGGACAGTAAATAACAAGCTGAAAGATCTGAATAAAGCTTGTGTAGCATATGGAATGCAAATAACCACAGCAAAAACAAAGAGTATGGTCATCAGTACAAGACGCAAACTGTTGAACATTAAAATAGGACAATCTACCATTAGCCAAATAAGTTCATTTAAATATCTTGGAAGCACAAAAACTGAAGAGTTCAGACGTCACAAGGAGGTGAAAACTAGAACTGCCATAGCGAAGGACGTATTCAACAGAAAGAGGAGACTCTTATGTGGCAAATTAGATACAGGGGTAAGGAAATGGTTTGACAAATGTTTTGCCTGGAGTGCGGCACTACATGGGGCAGAAATCTGGACGCTGGGACGAGAGGATGAACAAATTTTATAAGCATTAAATATGTCGATGTGGAGGAGAATGGAGAGAATAAGCTGGATTAAAAGATTGAGTATTGAAAGAGTATTGGAAATGGTTGGAGAGAGAAGATGTCGGCTGAAGGTTGTAAGAGAAAGCAAAAATAACTGATTGGTACATTCAATGACAAGGGGTTGCTTGCTAGCAGATGCTTTGGAAGGACTAGTTTGTGGGAGAAGACAGAGAGGCAGAAGGAGATACAAGATGATAGACGACATAAAGGGAATAGGAAATTATACAGACTTGAAGATTATGGCAGAATACTGGTCAGCTTTGGGAACAACCATATTAAAAGCTGCCTTTTGGCAGAACACTGATGATGATAATGATGATGATGACTGTTTTCTCGTGATCCCGATCTCCTTCCTCTGTGTCTACCATACGTAGGCACACTTCAGTGTCATCATTCTCGCCAATCACTCATATAACAAGGGACGGATGTCCCACTCCTTTTTTACGCGTCCCTAATCGAAAGCAACACTCATTCTTGTTTTATGATCACACATATGGACGCACATACTATCAAAATACAGAACGGCCTCATAACGTTTCACAAAGTCCAGGCCAAGCACTGCTTCAACTGCTAGTGACGCCACTATCAGGAACACAGCTATAAGGTCGTACGACTAACAAGTAGAAATCGATGTACACCTGCTCTTTCGTCTCTACGCTCTTATTCCTTACGGCACGACGCACTCTTCTTTTCTGCAAAGGAAGCGTCGGCTACAGACTCTTCGCGATGCACAGAGCGACTGCATCTTCTCTTTCCGAGTCATGTAGACAGGGAATCGTATGTTAGTTAATTATTATGCTGATTCTAGAGCATTAGATCGAGTTTATGACTGTTGTTTCCTATAGTAACACTTCCCGGATGTCTTCATATTCTAAGCACATTGCGTTGATATTGTAAGCTTCGTCATTTTGCATCGCAGATGTGCTGGCTCGTATCACTGTCAATCATGCGTCCCTACTTTCACTGTGTGCCACACATTACCATTATCGGGCAGGGGCCGGTGTTCCCTAAAGCGTCTCCAATCTCTATCACTGCGCCACGGGCTCCAAGGGCGACGCCCACGCCTGTCATTACCACGATCATGATTATTTTGGCTATCAAACTAAGGCCTCCAACTCTGGTTGAGTCTCTGCCCGTGATTCCCATAATGATTGCCTTCGAAACTTACTAGGTTTTGCTGCTCATTTACATTTATTTCAGTATCTAATTCTTGCAGCAAGTTCTGAAAACCACTGACGTCATCCATACCTCTGCCCGCAATTGTAATTTCTCTGCACAATTTATTCGGAAATTTTATTATGTTCCTTGGGATCATATGGTGCGTCAAGAAACTGATTACGTTTGACGAGTTCTTTGTAAAATTCCATGAGGTGCTTGTATGTACTATCAGCACAGTTTTCTCGCATCAAGATGCTTAACTTTACCCGTTCTTGCATGCTCTGAGGCCACAGCTCCTAGAGGAAAGTCGCATTCTAGTCCTCGTACGTTCGACAGTCCTTAAGAATTATTTGCACTCAGGTAGCCGCTTCACCTCTCAGGTGACTGCATGTGAATTTCATTCGGAGCACATCTCTCCGTGAGTGAGGTAGCGAGTGCTCATATTGGTTTAACTCCATCGAGGGCGCCATGTATTGATTCGGGTTTGGGAAACGAGAGTAAAATTGTACTGAGTGTCACCTTCATGCTTCCTCCTCACTATAGAAATACTTACCGCTGTTCGCCGTCCACATAGGCGCCTCTCTTCGGAGTCATGGTATTCCTCGTCTTCTCCACGCCTACGCTAACAGCTGGAGTTCTTTACTCCTCTAACCATGTTACTGATAGTGGCACTGCCCTATGCGCTTTCGTTTCCCTCAGTTTATTATGCAAGTGAGCTGTCATTCCCCAATTGCGTATATTTATGTCTGCTTGAATCCTTTTAAACCGCAGCAGTGATTGCATTTATTCGGATTCAGAAATTGCGGCTGTCTGTGCCTATCTTCGTCTGCCTCTTTCGCTAGTGTGATATTTTCTACCGCACGCGTTACGGTGCCCACCTGATCGATTACTTTCTCAATCCCGTCCGCTTGCGCCGTGATATGCTCCCCCTGCTCAGCCACTTGTTCGCTCACAGCTTGTCTCAGTTCCTTGCAAACGTCTTATAGGTCTTCCTTCATTTCCGAAGGAATGACGATTTCTCGCGAGGACAGTTCGTTTTCTAATAGTATTACACAATTTTCAACCCTGCCCGTGGCCTCACTGACTTCAGTTTGCACAGACTGTATCCCCTTTAACCTGTAGTATATTAGTGCTTGGTTTCCAGAAGCTGCTGTTTCGATTCTGGTTTCTAACGCTTCTAGGCGTTCATGGTGGTGCTCTAGCTTGCGTTCTTTTGCTTCAAATCGCGTATACATTGCGCCTGTTTGCTCGTCCAATTTCCTTGTTAGATCACCTCGCAACTCGTTGTTTGAGTAGCACAAAACATTGATAATGCTTTCTCTGAATCGCTCAATTTATCACTTAATGCTTTGATTGAATCATTAATCTGTAAGGTCAAGTTATTATTTGCCCTATTCTCCTCATCGGCATGCTGCTTCATGAAATGAAGAATGCTTGCTCAAACTGGGTTCTCCGTGCTCATACCTCCCGTGCTCGCCAAGACTGTTGAAAGCGATTCTTCCGCAACAGCCCTTTTCGCTCCCTCTCTAGTCCTGCCTGTTTCCAAGGTCGCCCCCACGCTTCCTATCTCTGATTCCGTTAGGGTCGCGTTAGGGCCACCTGTTTGTGCGCCTCCCATGGCCAGCTGACCTTGCAGGTTCACTGCCCCGCGTTCGGAATCTGTGGCATCCGGAAATCCTGCCACGCTCTCCATACCACCGTTTCCAGCAGTCAGCGCGACAATTTCCATTATAATTGTAACAAGCTCCCTGGTAATAATCAGACTCTTTACCTATCTCTATCGTTACAACCCCTGTCTCCTACACCTTACACAGTATACAAGCACAAAACACGAATGAAAATTCTAATCATCTAAGTTCGTGTACTAAAATCTCATCAGGTTTACAATAGAACATGGCACAACCAAAACAACAGAATACAACACAAATGAAGACAATGCTGTATTTAACACAAGCAGAACTGTGCTATGCTGTACAAGGAAAAAGTAATGAATTAGTATATTAAAATTTTATTATAATTAGTGCCTCCTAATTACTGGTCAGAAGGAATGTGACTAGAAATCCTGGACAGGGATACTATCGGTGGTATACTTATTGTAAAAACTCGACATATAGAAATTACCATCGCTTATCATGTCCTACAGGGCCTGCAAGCTAAGAACTGTAGGAATGTTTTAACCAATTCTTGTTGTCCAAGAAATTTTCCATTCTTTACCCAAGAGGATGCCATCATCATTTAAATATATAGCATGGCTGCTTGCCCTCAGGAAGAATTAAATCTTTAGTTTGCCCTTGCATTCAACCTTTTGTAGTATCAGCACGGGAAGGCCGGTTTACTCTATCTTACAAGGCGAGATCAGTCAGTGGTATTCCAACAAGAATGCATTTTCAGACCATAAAAATAACAAAAGAAAGCTGAGAAAGGAAATGTAATACCTTGGTATGCCGAGTATATACCGAAAGACAAACTCATGCACTGTAAGCATTTGCAACACCGTACAATCAATGATGATCAATTTCAGAAGTTATTGATAATAAATATTAATTACCAATGTATGCGGTAGCATTAACTCCACCTCCCAAATCGAACATAACAGGGACTGAGGTTATGCTACTGCAGCGTTTGGTAATTAATATGTACCATTGATAACTTCTGATGGTCGTCTTTGCTTTTGTAGTGACACCAGCGTTAACGGTGTGTGTGTGTGTGTGTGTGTGTGTGTGTGTGTGTGTGTATGTGTGTGTCTTTCGGTTTATGGTCTGCATATCGAGGTACTAAGTTTCCTTGTACAATGCTTACTCATTGCATTAATGCCTTAAAACTGACAGCGTACCTGTCAAAATGTTGATGTTTGTTGAAGACGTCAGCCGACTGCATTCTCGTTGTTTAAATTTGCCAATACCGGTTTTCGTGACGCGGCAGAAAATCAGAAGATATACGAGAACTCGATTAGAACAGACAGACTTGCTTGTGCCAGTAATTAGCGAGTCTCCTGCAGTGAACAAAGAAGACAATACAAAGAGGATATTGGTAAGCGTAATAAAGCGAATACACAGCTGTCTTCCGTGACAGCTGTCTTCCGTGCTGCTGCAGCAGCAGCAGCAGCTGCTGCTGTTAAATTCAGTACTGGAAACTTCCAGCTTGTGACGAAGTTTGAAGAATGTGTTTTTCCTTCAACCGTCTGTGTGTTTTAATGATTCTTCCTAATGAATGACGGTCATTGCTGTAAGCAGCGTATTGTTGGATATTGTTTAGGCCGCTGCAGTTTTTTTTAGTTTCTTAATTATCCGACTATATTATTCTCGTAGGCAATACGATTGTTGCTCAGGTTTCTAATGATGATACATGCAGAGCAACCCATGTATACGCAGAATGATCAGTTTGTTGTTATCTTTTCTTCAATAGCGATACGTCGGTCAGTGGGTGTTTCTCGTGGTGCATAGCCTCTCTGAAGTTGTTCTGGAACCTTAGCAATCGTTGTTTGTCGGTATCAGCAGAACTGCTCCATGCAATTGCCACGTGTTCATACCCAGTATCTCGTAGCGTAGGAGCCGCAAAGGTTGGTTAGCCGGTCTGGAGACAGGTCGCACAAGCACATGGCGGTTGTTGCTGCTCCGTATTGCAGCCAAAGTCCACCTCCACGCTATACACGTGGCTTTTAGAGCCGCCGGGCCAGGATAACAAAGCTTTATGACGTGTCCGCTGACCGTGGAATGATCTACATTTTTCTTATTTCCTGCAGTACTCCACTAAATTGGGGAGAGAACTAATTTGAGCAATGAAATGCACAAATGATAAAAAGGCCCGACACGCCGTGTCGCTCAAATCCACTATGCAACCTTGATTTTAGTATCATAAACTTCAGCGTCATGGAACTTGCAACAAAATGCTTAACATGAAGTGGGGTGAAATCGTAAAGCTATGTCCCCACGATAAAGCATCCACTAACCTCTCTCCAAGACTTGCGAACTGCGCTGCAGGAAGAGTGGGCGTTATTGCCTCCATATGAGATTTGTGACATCATTCACAGCCTGTCCAGTCCTTATAAGGCCTGTATTGGTGCCAGAGGTGGTCACACCCCATAATGAGCACGATAAACAGTTGTCACAATGTTTCTCCAAATCAGTTAAGTTGGAAACAAACGAAGCATATTGGTCTACCGTTACGCATGTTGCAGCTGATCACGTTTTGGTTTCTTTAGATTGTTTCTACTTTATCATCATCTGTTTATACTGTTTTGTGGCGAAATAAATGCACCCTTGCAAATTTTCCGTTTGTTGCTGTAATTTTGGACACCAGTGTATGTTTCTGAGTGGAAAGATCGTAGTTAACGCAAGTGCCAAACATCGCTCAATTCGAGGGGTACTTTGAAGCGCAGTTAGTCTACAAAGGAGATCGCTTATAACACACATACCATGTGACAACATCTAGAATGGAGACACAAAGGAATTAGTGACATTCAGCTGGTAGTGGGTATTGATTTACATCCATAGGGATGTTGAAACTTATTGCCAGACCGCGATGCGAACCTGGATAGCTTGCTTGAAAGAACACATATCACATGTTTATATCTAGAATGATTAGCCCATATCAAGGGATGCTGATTGCATAAAAAGTGATGTGGCACAAACGGTCATAGGTCACTTTAACTCAAAAGAGAGCGTCTCAGACACGCAGAAAATCCTGATCTTGCTTACACCCGAAAATCATCGTCTTTTTTCCCTAACTGTTGCTCCAGTGGGTCTTGCGGAAAGGAGATTAGAGTAGCTACACCGCGCACAGAGGAATTCAAAGCATCTCAGGCACGGCACAGAGGTTATTAGGATGATGTTGTATCTTAGTAGTGGCATTCAACCTTCAATATTATTTTCATGATTCTTCCAATTTATCATGTGCGAGCATATTTTCCTATACATAACTACACCAGGCACATCCAGTCAATCCTGCTTCCTATAGTGAATCCTTGGTATATTCTTGTGTGCACAGGTTTTTATATTTGGTGTAGACGATGTGTTTCTTAACTATTCTCTAAGACTATTTATTCCACAATTAAACTTTAGTTGTCACAGCGAATACGCGTCTCGGGTTTGCCGCTGGATCGCATTGTGTAATTCGCACAATATTTCATCGCTGGAACCACTCGACATCATCAAGTGGTGGTAGCTGCTACTGTCACTGCTGCAATGCGCGACTGATGATAATTTAGCGGCACCGTAGAAATTTATCACGCTGGGAGCAAGTAATACGGGTGCGCGTGAAGACGCTCTTGGTTGGAAGAAAGCGGCGCACCTAGTGCCCCCTGATGGGAGCCGCGAAGAGACCATCTGCGCGTGCACTATGCTCAATGACTGTGCTGCCAGACGCTCCTGTGGCTATAGGCACAATTAAATCTTAATAGTGCTTTGTGTCGAGTGATATAATGGAAGTTGTTTTCCCTTCTGTTTTGATTTAATGGCAGGAAGTGCTGCTTTCCAGACAGCGCTAGGATGAGAACCAGCACCCCTCTGGATGAGATTTTCCACCCTACGGATGTTTAAGGCCTTTTTAACATGACATTCCCGATGGGTACCCCTCAAGACTCTGTGTTATCTCCCATACTTTTTAACAGTGATGTTAATGATATGTCAGCATCTGGTTGGTTGGAACCCGTCACCTTAGAAATGGAAGAATACTGAGCCAGGGCTACCCCTGTGGACCATATTTGACGACTTGGAATATCCTCCTCTTCGCTGGCTGCCACTTGCTCTTTCATCAGTCGTCACCTTCTGTTCGTCCATCACTGCCACTGTTCGTGTGTCGCTGCCTGCTGTCTGTCAATGAGCGCCTGCTGTCTTACTGGTGTCCATACGTTGCCACCTGCTAACTGTCCATCGCCTCCTAGTGTCTGTCCATTGCCGATTGCTGTCTGTTCACCACTGCCTGCTGTCCATTCATCACTGCTGCTCGCTACCTGCTGTTACTGTTGTCATTCCCTTTTCTTGTCCTGTCCACCTCCAATCTGTGGCCTTGTTTTCATGTCATCTTCACGTCTCGGCGACAGCTGTCGTTGATGGGCACCACACTTCGCCAAGGGACCTCTCACCACTACTGTGATCTAGACTATCAGCTCCCCACCTATTTACCCACACCTATACACCGTTTCTCCAGCCTCCATACAAGCAAAGGCTCCCACTTCTGCCCTACCCTTACGCATCTGCTGCCACCTCTGCTGCAGTCACTCACGTCCCCCCTCTTAATCCCCCAGTCACTTCATTTTCTGCCTTTCTCACCAGAATCACATCACAATGGGCCACAGAAACCACAGAAACCTCAGCACCTATACCACATCTGAATGACTGCTACCCACCACTCCCTCTTCTCCCCATTCCTACCCCCTCCTCTCAGGATACCCTCACCAAAAATCTGAGAAGCGTGTAAATACTGACTCTGCTCCCACCAAATCCACCAAAAAATCACACCCCCTCCCACCATTGTCTCCATGGATACCACCTCTCCTCCTGTCAACCATACCCCTGCCCCCACCCTCCTCTGCCCCTTGTTCAAAGACACTTTTACCCTCACAATGGAGATAGAACAGTTTGTCTGAGGTGCTTCCATATCGCAACTGATTCCCCAAGGGACTCAGTCCTTATCAATTCCCCTTCACCCTCCTTTCATATGGACCTTCTCTGTAAACTATTAAGTATCATGTCAGGCCCCAGCACATACCCCACAATACTCCCCTCCTCTTCCTCTCCTAGCCAACCCAAGCCTCTTGATCACCCCCAACCTATAGCACCATGATCACCAAGCTAAGCACAGTGATCACGGAGGATGAGGCGTTAAATGAACTCCACTCTGACCCTGACCTTGAAATCCACTCTGTCCACTATACCCACAATGCCACCAGTCCCATTTTCCTCACATGGGTCTTTTGGGAGTTTGCCCCCTCAATCGACCAACTTCTCACCCAGGGTGCCCTGATGTATAAATGCCATCACCCAGGTTAATACTCCAAATCCTCTCCCCAATCATACCACTGCCAGTGCTGTTGAATATATAATGATAACCTGAACTATAACAGTAAAATGTCATCCCACCTGTCCCCATTGTAAGGTGTCCACATCCTCAAAAGCTGTCCCAACCTCAGAGCCCCTCCTTCCTGTAACATCTGCAATGGACTGCATTCCACCTACTCCAAGAAAAGTAAGGCTAAACCCCCTCTTTCCACACTAAGCATACCATCCCCATCCATCCCATCGACCCTCCCATCCACCCCAACCATTCCTTTTGTCCACCCCACATGGCTGAAGGCGTCATCTGTTTCTTGACCATAGTACTCCAAAATATCCAGCGTTTTCAATGCCCCCACATTGCCCAGCAGACCTCTATCTTCTTATTCCTCAGCACACCCATCCTGAAGGCAACCCCACTATCAATGTCGACATTGCCTCTGAAAACCTTTGTGAGCATATTGCCATAGACACGCAGACCCCACAGCCTCAAACTTCCTCTAGGAGGCCATTATTGATGCTGTGATGGCTCATATCCCTACTAAAATCATCCACCCTCACTGATTCACTCCCCCTCCAAATGCCATCCTCCTTCTCCTCCACGAATCCCACAGACTCTATCACTCCTTCTCACATACTCATGACAGGGATATACTCCACCACCACTGGCAACTACAGTGATATCTTTGGAACCTCGTTACAGCAAAGGAATGCTGGGACTGGTGCAGACCATGTATGTGGGTCAATGACACTCTTGCTATAAACTCCTCCAAGTACTGGTCTGCATTCCATCGCCTTACTGGTTCACATTCCATAACGACCATCCCTTTGCCAACAATCTCAGTAAAGCCAAACACCTCTCTACCCAGCTTGGTCTTCCCCATCGCTTTTGATCTTCATGACTATTATTACCATTTCTCCACCATCATGGAATGCACCAATATGTCTGTCGCTCCACTCGCTCCCAGTCTATTACTTGGAGAGTTAGCCCCCTCCAACATATACACTCCTATTACAGCACCAGACATTAAAATTATCCTCCTGTCAATACCCAACATGGCACCTGATGTCGACTGTGTCACCTACCGCCACCTGATTGAATTCCCCTTCTCCATCCTGACTGCCCTTGGCTCTTTATATGTCATCCTCACCATTGGCTTTTATCCCAAAGTGAAGAAGACTTCCCATTTCCTCTTTTTCTTCAAACCCAACAAATCCCATTCCACTGCCTCTCCCTATTATCCCATCTGATTCACTTCCATCTTCAGTAAGGTCTTAAAATACATGCTCTCCCATTTTATCCATCAGCACCTTATCCAACACCACTTCCTGCCCTCACTCAGTATAGCTTCCAACCCTGCTTCTGCACTGAAGAACCACTCTTCAACCTGGTCCACCTATTCTCCCTCCAACTTCCATCGCTATGCCATTTTTGTTTACCACCACCCCCAAAATACTTATGACCATATATGGCATTCCGGTCTCCTTTTTGAACTCGTAACCCACACCATGCTATCATGGTATTTTCCTTCCTCTCATGCTATCCTTCCTGTGCCACCATCTACAATAGCAACTGCCTTATCTTTTATACCACCACTGGCATAACCAAAGGCTCCTTTCTCTCCTCTGTCTGCTGTACACCACTTATATGCCCAAGCTAACCTGGCCTGTACTCCTCCTCCAAAATGCTGTTGCTGCCACCTTCCTAGCTCTCTACCACACCCTTCAATGGTTTCGGCGAATCCTTGAAACCCATCTTCACCTGTTCACCACTTGATACAATAGTGATTTATGCATATGAATCCATCAAAGACCCAGGTAACAATCATAGGCTGCACCAGCCGGTCCTTCCATCTCCATGACTTCTCCCTCATCATTATTGGTAAACCCATCAAGCTCACAGGTGCCCTGAGATATCTTGGCCTTACCTTTGGCCACCTGGACCATCCAGCAGAATTCCTCTGCATCCTGAAACTCTTGTCCAACTGGATATGTGGATTGCACCCTTCCACCATACTCTACATCTACAACTCCCTAATCTGTTTGGTCCTTTGTTATGCCAGCATTGACTGTAACTCTGCCCATGGCCCATTTTTGTAAAGCCATCCAAATTCATGGGCGCCATGCACTCTGACTTGCCTTCCATATCTGCCTTCCATCTCCCACATGGATCCTGTATAAACTCACTCCCTTTCACACTTTCTCCTTTTCCTTCAACATAACCGAATCCTTTATACTGTCTGCAGGCTTGAACTCTCCCACCATCTGGTGACCCCATTCCCCTCCACCCCTCACCCATTACCATGCCTCTATCACTGTATCCCACAATCTCTCCATCTCCACACCATCCATATCCTTCATCAGGCAATTTGCAGCACCTTCCCCTCCTGGATCATGTATTTCGCCATGACATTTCATGTTGTTACCAACTTTATCCAGACCTGGTTTCCCTCCATTCCTATGGACCCCCTTTCCAATCCTCTCCTTACCCCTGAGCGATTTTTCTTCCTCCCCTCCTTAGTCACTGCATTCCCTCCTCAGCTGTTTTCCTCTCCCATTCCCCCCCCCCCCCTAGCTGGCACATTTGGTGTGGCCCCCAACCCAAACTCCCATTCCCCTTCTCTCCCAGCCATTCTAGCAACTGTCCAAACCCCCTATTGCCTTTTCTCTCATATCCCCACCCCTGGCAGATCCTCCCAGATTTTATTCATTGGCATGTAACTGGGACAGTGTTCTGTTCTGTAAAGTTTAAAGTGTCATGTTTTTTAATCAAGTGCTCCACTTGTGTAAGTTTTGATGTCAGTGGGCTTTCAGTGCTGCGCCACCCAACTCACGGCTATTTTAATTGTGATGAGACATTTCATGTTCCTGCCAGACTTGGGCTTTTGTCTCGCTGTGTCTTTTAACTCTCACAGTGTAAGTTTCTTGTGTTAAAAATTTCTTTTCTTACATCCATTTTATAGTGACCCCTTTCTTTTGTACTTTATCCTATTATGTTCCCCCTTCTTTATAACTATGTTCAACCATATTTCTCCTTTTTATTGTTTTAAATGTCTTCCTGTCCCATTGCAAAATCTCTATGCTGAGGTGTAGCGCCTATATTGACGCCAACCCATCGCTGATAGGGAGTTGAAGTTACAAGATAGGAAAAAAAGAGGATATGCCAGTCCTCCCACACTGGCACCTGGTGAAATAAGCCGATGATATGGCGCGCCACACCACCGACCGCAACACAGACGAGCTCATTGTTAGCCGTCAGAGGCCGGTGGACGCGACAGTGACATGGTGTCGTTCCAGCAAGATTCTACCAAAACTACGGCTGTCTACTTCACTAAACAGCGCCCCATCCTTTTGTCCTAACATCATTATTGCAGGCTTCCATGTCACATGGTCCATTGATATCAAATATCTATGTGTCTGGATGGATAAAAAACTGCTCATCCATCGCTAAGCAAAATATGTAACTCAAACAGGACACTAGCTGATAAATGCATTGTATCCAGTGTTCATCAGCATGGAACTGAAATTCGACACCAAGCTCCAGCTGTACCACATGGTTGTCCACCTATCCCTTTCCTATGGCTCCACTGTATGGGCTACGATTAGTGCTTCCCAGATGCATATCCTCCAGTTGCTGAAGAATTAGGTGCTTCGGTGGAGCCTGTGCGCCCTTCCCCTCACGAAGGTCTTTACCCTCCAGGAGAAAATGGACGTGGCCACCCTCAAGCCATCCATGCGAGAGAAGGGAAGGCGCTTGTATGCCAAAGTAGAAGCCCTATGTGACACGGTCGCTGGCTTATGAAACATTGGCACCCACCACTGGCACTGACAAGCTGTTCCTCTCACCATCTTTGAGGACTCCGATTCTGACCGTGGCCAACGATAGGCCAGTTACAGCCACTCATAAAGCGTTATTACTGACTTGACCACACGAAGGGTGTCGACCATCGTAAAACACACCTAATGTACTTAGTAGTTAGCTAGTTGTTCTCTGCAACCTGATCTTCCACCGTCGGAGAGTGGTATAGGACTTCAAGTCCCACTGCCAAACACTCAAAGTGTACTCCAGTGTGGAGTGACATAACTGTCACCCACAAAAAAGAACCACAGTCCCAGAATGATGACGCTGGCGATAAAATTTCACTCTTTTCGTAAACATAATATGTCCCACGTCCAGGCAATGCTGCGCTACTGCACCATTATCAGGTTGCCCCAGGCGCGTTTGACGATGGTGTTCGGCGCAACATTCGTGCACCGGTCGATATGTCCGCCCAATATAAGATTTTCCACATTGACCTGTTACTTTAAACATATAGTGTACTCTGTTGTTAAGGAGGCAAACATACCTACAGCAGATAATCTTAACAACAGGCATGCAGATTTTCAACAATGCGCCGACTGGAATCCAACACTGGCTGCCATTAAACGAAAACAGGACAAACAGGAACTTCCTGTTCATCACGCGACGCAATGCACAACTAAGACGTGATTCTGCCTTTAACCACGGGAGCGTCCGGCAGCGCAGTCACTGCCCATAGTGCACGCGCGGATGGCCTTTCCACAGCTCCCTGCAGGGGGCACTAGGAGCGCCGCTTTCCTGCAACTACGAACGTCTTTACGTGCCCTCGTATTGCTTGTTCCTGGCATGATAAATTTCGATGGCGCCTCGCAGTTATCATCAGTCGCACCTTGCAGCGGTGACAACACCACCACCAGATGATGTCGAGCAAGTCCATCGTTGAAGTATTGTGCGAGTTCCACAATATGATTCGATTACAAACCCGAGAAGGGTGTTTGCAAAAGATCCGTCGGGAATGCATGTACAGTCACATGTATTATCATGCTCGAAAGTATCCGAACGAACTGAATTACCTCTCCTCTGATTTCTATGCAACCCACACAAAGTAACTGTCTTGCAAGTCCTCTAATCTCCTTTCGTTACAGCTGATGACTATATAAAATGATTATTACAACGAATTAGTAGAGAACACTGTATGGCTATCAGTCCACACGCATTGAATACCACGATAATACAAATATCAGAAAACAGTTTGTTAGAGATAATACAGTCGTTCATTCATATCAATGTATTGCAATAAACAACATTTCAGAAAGCAAGGTTCAGCTTAAAGTTACATGACGAAAATATTTGTACAGGACAAGAGTGTGGGATTGCTACCCTGTTAACTAACCACGAAAGATTTTAAATATGATTCCCGTCACAACAAACAATGCTTGCACATATTTAAACGTGGCATAATAGGACGTAATATTTGAGTTTTAAAGGGATTCGAACACTGAACTTGATCCGTTAAGCAACTAAGCACAATGACACAATGAAATGTTACATATCGAATTCTTTTACCGGTAGTGAGATTACAAACCGAAATGATTAGACCAAAGAATTTTCACACACGTGCATTCGAACAGTTAGCAATCGCCGTCTATTTCTAGCTACAAGTAGACGTTAAATATCTGTTTATTTCAGCAATATGAGCAGGAAATAAAGCTACGAGAAGATCTATACCGGGTAGTAATCAGACGCTACACATATGATCGTTTTTCACTACACACGAAGAGGTGTTAAATGTTGAATTCTTTTTCATAACTTTCAGTTATTTGTAAACACCAATTTTGTTTGATGTATGTGAGGTTTTAAAAGATAAGTTAACATAATTTCATTCTGTGTATATTCCCACTGCCACAATTATATATTTTTGTGGCAGTCCAGAAATGCTTCTTCTGCAGGACCCAGGACTTAACGTAGACAGATACCATATATAGCTCAAAAATATGTGATAACTTGCTGATGCATGCTGTTTTGGACAGTATCGTATTATGGATACAATTTGGTTTCTTAAATTATTATTGTTGTCAAGTTCTCACAGTATGTATTAGTTTATTTTTGTTGGAACATAACACTTTTTTACTCTTCACTGTGGATTATTGAATATAACAGAGAATCATAAGAGATAAATTTATCATCAACAATATGTTCAATCACATTATAGTTAACTGTCCGAAGATGATCAGCAGTTTTTTTGCTTCATGCCAGTAGGAGGCTACTAGTTCGGAGATCAATAGGTCATCATTGAAAGACTAAATCTTGTTTTTCTCTTGATTGTTCGGTAAGAAGCGAGAAGGTAAACATGGAGTGCGGAAGATTAAGTTCGGGGGGGGGGACTTTATTCCAGAAATCTCCTTGATAGGTCCCTTAGTGAAATCGAGGGGATTGCAGACAGGTATCTCGTACAGTGGCCACACTTGATGGAGAGGCCGACCGCAAGCGGTCTCGTTTGTAGACATCAGATGCCAGCTGCTATGGACACAACACCGTTGTGCTCACTGAACACGGAACACCTTCCTGGTGATACCAGATGCGTAACATGGAAGGTTTCTGACTCACACTAAACTCTGCCTCACCTATTTTATGTTAGACCCTAGCATTATTATAGGGCAACGAACTTGCCACAGTGGATACACCGGTTCCCGTGACATCACTGAAGTTTAAGCACTGTTGAACGTGGCAGGCACTTGGATGGGTGACCATCAAGCCACCATCCGAGGTTGCCATTTTTCGGGGTGCACTTAGCCTTGTGATGCCAATTGAGGAGCTACTCTACCTAATAGTAGCGGCTTCGGTCAAGTATACCATCCTAACGACTGGGAGAGCGGTGTGCTAACCCCACGCCCCTCCTGTTCACATCCTCCTTAGAGGATGACATGGCGGTCGAATGGTCGCGGTAGGCGACTCGTGGCCTGAAGAAGGAATGAGTGCTAGCATTGTCATCGTATTATGAAGTTCACACATCAGTTAGTCATCCCCATTTACGTTTCCGTCTCGTTTTTCAGTAGATTAAGTCAAATACTAGGATTGCTCGTTTGAAAGGACACAACTGTTTTTATTCTCCTACTTTCCCAAGGAATTCTAGCTTATTCTTCGTCTTTAATTACCTCGTCATCAATAATGAGTCTAGTCTTAATCACCTTTTCCTTCTTTTTCTACCATACATTCACCACTGAATGCAAGAATCTCAAGAAAGGAAAGTGGTCACATTTCCTATCATTTCCAGTAGTCTGCTGGATCACAGAGATCAACGTAAAAATGTCCATCATCAATCCAATTTGTCTTCTTCGAAGTGGCAGTAATTCACGATGAAACGATCCTACTTTTCTCACCTGATTTCTTCGATGTGCTTACCCCTTACAATACAATATATTTTTTCCAGCTGCGTCCAAGGGCTGCAACTCTCTGTTAAATTCAAAGAGAAAAAAAGCACACATGTTAGATATACTTTACATTTCGCGCTCCAGTTTCTAATGCTTAAACCACATTCCTCATAACGTTCAAATAAGCCACAATGACAAGAAGAATACTATAAACTCATAAAAAGAATTAAGAAATAAAAAATAAAGAAAATAAAATTGGTAAATCTGTTTAACAACACCACATTGGCGGGGTAAATCCCACTGTGGTTCAGATTGTTACTGTTGAGTGCATACATTCATTCAGAGGCAAATACTCCACCTCCCCTTAACCTACCGTTATTCTACTTGGTTTATGAACCCACAAGGTGTTGCATTATGATGCCTGGGAAAAATTCGTCCTTCTGAGTAACCCCCCACCATCTCCCCCTTCCCCATCTATTCCACAAATACTCTGGCAGAAGGGATGAAAATCCATAGACAGTTTTTGTCATCAACCACATCCACTTCATCTCTGAGCCACTGTTCCCCCTCTCGGGAAATATCCTCAGTAATCCCTTTCTCTCCGCAAATCCATCCCGCCTTCTTTCATTTGTCAGATGGCGAGAAGAACACTATGCTGAGCTGCTGGTGAGGAAGGATCTCACAAAACAAAATTCACATCAATGTCAATTGCATTGCAGAGGAGACAATAAATATTGTTTCTTTATGAAGTTCATTTTGTATATTCATTACTATATGTGTTTGTTGAAGACAAGGCTCCTGCTCACTTCCCCCACCTGTGAAGTGGCGGGATAAAGCCTGAAGAGGAACGTTCTGTCTTTATTTTTTGCAGGGAATGTACCCGACTGATGAAATGTTGGCGTTGAAAGAGAGAAGCTTAGTAAGTATATTACCTGTGAGCGTTGTTGTTGTGGTCTTCAGTCCTGAGACTGGTTTGATGCAGCTCTCCATGCTACTCTATCCTGTGCTAGCTGCTTCATCTCCCAGTACCTCCTGCAGCCTACATCCTTCTGAATCTGCTTAGTGTATTCATCTCTTGGTCTCCCTCTACGATTTTTACCCTAAACGCTGCCCTCCAATACTAAATTGGTGATCCCTTGATGCCTCAGAATATGTCCTACCAATCAATACCTTCTTCTAGTCAAGTGTGCCCCAGTCCTATTCAGTACCTCCTCATTAGTTCTATGATCTACCATCTAATCTTCAGTATTCTTCTGTAGCACCACATTTCGAAAGCTTCTATTCTCATCTTGTCCAAACTATTTATCGTCCATGTTTCACTTCCATACATGGCTACACTCCATACAAATACTGTCAGAAATGACTTGCTGACACTTAAACCTATACTCGACGTTAACAAATTTCTCTTCTTCAGAAACGCTTTCCTTGCCATTGCCAGTCTACGTTTTATATCCTCTCTACTTCGACCATCATCAGTTATTTTGCTCCCTAAATAGCAAAACTCCTTTTCTACTTTAAGTGTCTCATTTCCTAATCTTATACCCTCAGCATCTCCCGACTCAATTCGACTACATTCTATTACTCTCGTTTTTCTTTTATTGATCTTCATCATATATCCTCCATTCAAGACACTAGCCATTCCGTTCAACTACTCTTCCAAGTCCTTTGCTGTCTCTGACAGAACTACAATGTCATCGGCGAACCTCAAGGTTTTTATTTCTTCTCCATGGATTTTAATACCTACTCAGAATTTTTCTTTTGTTTCCTTCACTGCCTGCTCAGTATACAGATTGAATGACATCGGGGAGAGCCTACAACCCTGTGTTACTCCTTCCCGACCACTGTTTCCCTTTCATGCCCCTCAACTCTTATAACTGCCATTTGGTTTCTCTACAAATTGTAAATAGCCTTTCGTTCCCTGTATTTTACCCCTGCCACATTCAGAATCTGAAAGAGAGTATTCCAGTCAACATTGTCAAAAGCTTTCTCTAAGTCTACAAATGCTAGAAACGTAGGTTTGCCTTTCCTTAATCTAGCTTCCAAGATAAGTTGTAGGGTCAGTATTGCCTCACGTGTTCCAAAATTTCTATGGAATCCAAACTTATCTTCCCCGAGTACGGTTTCTACTAGTTTTTTCCATTCGTCTGTAAAGAATTCGCGTTAGTATTTTGCAGCCGTGACTGGTAGAGTTTTGTCAGGACTAGCTCTCCCAAGGATATCAGTAGTTCTGTCAAACTCTTCACGCAGTATCATATCTCCCATTTCATCTTCATCTACATCCTCTTCCATTTCCATAATATTGTCCTCAAGTACATCGCCCTTGTATAGACCCTCTATATACTCCTTCCACCTTTCCACTTTCCCTTCTTTGTTTAGAACTGGGTTTCCATCTGAGCTCTTGATATTTATAGAAGTGGTGTTCTTTTCTCCGAAGGTCTCTTTAATTTTCCTGTAGGCAGTATCTATCTTATCCCTAGTGAGATAAGCCTCTACATCGTTACATTTGCCCTCTAGCCATTCCTGCTTAGCCATTTTGCACTTCCTGCCGATCTCATTTTTGAGACGTTTGTATTCCTTTTTGCCTGCTTCATTTACTGCATTTTTATATTTTCTTCTTTCATCAATTAAATTCAATATTTCTTCTGTTACCCAAGGATTTCTACTAGCCCTCGTCTTTTTACCTACTTGATCCTCTGCTGCTTTCACTACTTCATCCCTCAATGCTACCCATTCTTCTTCTACTGTATTCCTGTCAACTGTTCCCTTATGCTCTCCCTGAAACTCTGAACAACCTCTCCTTTAGTCAGTTTATCCAGGTCCCATATTCTTAAACTCCCACTCAGCGTACAGCTGAGGAAAGCGTTCATAGCCTCCTACATGATTAATGGGAGGAGGTAATATTGGAAGAGTGTAGGGGAAATACATTTCAGTAAATAATAATGATGCAGCAGGATGGGATGAGAATGCATTTCACAGCTCACAGAGACTATTGCCTGTGGTTTTCCTGTTTCCTTTTTCTGTCTTTTTATGGCCACTGCTCTAATTTCTTCTGTTCCACTACTCCAGACTAATTGAACCAGAAGTGTTCGCCTTAGTGTATAGGCTATCATCTCCCATCAAGAGAGGTCTCATCTTGTAGCTGCTGCTGAAGAACTTTCCATTGTTTTGCCAATGACCCAACAGAATTACTGTTAGAAATTCAAACAAACACAAGAGCTTAAAATTTTGCGAACGATAGGAAAATATTATAGTGAAAAACAGACAGAAAAATCGATAATTGAAACAAGACCACCATCTCCGCTTTCGAAATGGTCTGATCATAATCGCTTGTCCCGAAAAGCTTCGAACTACACAGAAAAACATCCGATGAAGAAGAAAACGCATTTTCCCATAACACGTTTCTTGCTACATATACAAAAACTTCATATGTACTGGAACAAAACGCACTCATCGAAAAAAAGTTGTAATGGTTACACAACAAAACAAGATACCACTAGAAAACATCGACGGATATCGCCCTTGTCATGCATTGCTAAAAAACACAGCGAAACAAAACCATCAACGGCGCTACACATAAAAACAGCTTGTCGTGATAAACAAACATTCACCACTCGTAAACTGTTGTACAACCTTGGTACGATCCTTCTGATGCAACACAAGTCTCCCCTTCATTCAGTGGTCAACCACCATGCTAGTTAACTCAGTATTCAGCTACCGAGAGACTGCCCAAAGAGTCACTAATGGGACTCAACCCCGCGATAGAAGGTGCAAGACCGAAGCCGCAGCCGCAGTAAAGCGGCACCCTTTGATCTCACAGTCCAGCAGACATGCACCAGTAGTCGGCATCCCCTGAAGTTCCATACCTGGGTAACCACCTCCACTCTCTCAAGATCCTACTTCCTGTTGCAGCACCAGCTCATGTAACCTGTTAACCAAAGTTTTCTCCAAAAGTTCCGACCCCACTTTCCCTCCTCTCGCCCTCTTGTGAGTTGGAGGGAAAAAGCCTCAATTGAGCTGGACTGCTGGAGAGGAGGACTGTACCATATTTTTCAAGTTATTTGTTATTGAGGGTGTTGTCTAGAAGTACTGACCTACAGTGCCTCCATACTCCACCATCCAGTCGCACCCACTTTCCTCCATCCCTCGTCCCTCTTCTTCCAATAGCCTGTGTGTGAGTGTACGTTCACGTATCTGTGTACCATACCATAATAATAATCGAAATTGGCTGGAAACCCTCCCACACCTGTCCCCACTTTCTCTGATGACCAAGCCTTCAGCTGTGGTGGTTCTTGGACAGGTCTGTGCTTGTAGGACAAAGACGCATAGTGTGGGTGCTCCCCTGCCGACTTGTTACTGACAATAATGATCTGCAGGGGCCTCACTCAACACCTGCTGGTTTTTTCACTGCTTGCCCCAGAGGGATCACCTTAGTACATACGTCTCAACTAAGTTTATTCACAGAAGGCATTTGAAATTTGTGGATACACAGCATTCTGCCCTCATACACTTTTACCGGTTTGTAGGTGTGTGAGGTGATGGATTTAGTTATTTGTGAAAGTCTTATACAACAGTGGCCACCTCCAGTATCTGACATACATTCACGCTGCAAGTTTCTCCCCAACACATTATGGCGGGAAACTCTGTTGATAAAATAATCATCTTGAATACCGAAAAAACGGATTGTTCGTAACACAGCAAGGAACACAGCGTTTGCTGTATCCCGTACACCACAATACCACTCAACGAACAACCTAGTCTCGGTGGTGTCATCCTGCAACGATCTCCACTCTTCAGTGCTTCCATCCACCGCTTGCCACCACCCCACCATACATGTACTGCCCCTTCATAAGTCTCTTGCACGTGCCTACCATGTATACAATTGATAATACATCCCAAATGAACCAGAAACGTCCGCTATTTTGCTGTGAAAAATACTAATCGCCACATAATGTCCTTCTTATATTGGAACATCCATCTGAATAAATGTGAGAACTATTTCGGGTCAAACTTTGATCTCCAAAACACCTACATTACAAGCTGTTGGAAACTTCCTGTGGAATATTCGTATGTGAAGCCTACCTATTTCTCGCAAGTGAAAGGCTATTATAAAACACTGATGGTAAAAGTTGTCATGGTCTCACGAGGAAACATACAAGCTATGTTTTTCAGTTTGATGGACAAATTGGTATAGTTTGAGAGCGATCCTCACGTTCAAATTTAGTGTCCAGGGAAGTCTTTTAGATAAACTATGGGTATTACATACATTTCAGACGGATGAAATACTAACACACAACAGTGTCTTTCACATATGTCAAAAAATGCACAGTTACTTTGATCTCGGCAAGCAAGCTACACTGCACACCTCTCTATTCCTTGTTGTTTTGTAACATCCGACGCAGTAAAAGAATGAACTGTATTAGCAGCACTCTGCCCTATATTTCGAAATAAGCTGCTCCTTCATTGAAACTATCACCTAAGGGTCCTGGCACAACTCTAGACGGTCTCCCTCTCTATGCATCTTGTAACTGTACAGATTGTGGGCTGACCGGTGGTTGCCCAGTGCGTCTCTCTTCAGCTACAGATTCTGTGCGCCGGAATTTGTTGCAGAGCTTCCGAATGTCAAGTCTTGTAAGGGCATCCTTCCGATACTTTCTCTCAAACAGCCTCTGGACCTTAGCACAGAGTTCACCACGTAGACGATGTTCCAGAATTGTGATTCTTTCGGCAATTATTAACATTGTGATATCTCTTCACGGTGCCGGTAACAGAAATAATCCACAGGTATGTCTTCTGCAAAATGGAAACTTACGTTATAGGCACCCTGTATGTCACGCTGCACTAAATACAAGAACAAGAAACAGTCTTCTTCGCGCACATCAACTGTCTGTACCTCTCAAACACTGTCTGGAACTAAGAATCACTGTAATTATATGCAACTGAAGGCCGGATTTTTCGACAGAGCATATTGTTAATCGATCCATTCTGAAGTTGTCATCTATGAATTTTGGAAACTGCAGAGATCGTGGAAACACATTCATAGGTCAACCGGAGCCTCGTATCCTGTCTGACCGGTTCAGTGGAGCTGAGGTCGGCCCCTCGCATAAAGCCAGATATGTCCATTCATTCTGCTTACGCTCAAAACCGCCGGCTGCCAGCTGCACCGCGCGACGCCACGCCGCTAGTAGTGTCTGACGAGCCAGTCAGTTTGTCTCCCTATATTGGCTAATCTTCCTGTATATCGTATTATTTAACACACGTGTTGATATCCGTCATTTCACACTCACCATTATCGTTCCACATTTACTATCATTCAGCCCGTCAGATGTCACAATTTAAGTTGTTCGGACCTCATCCTATTGTTGCGATACAAGATTCGCATACGATGTTCGACGCTATCAGTTGAAAATGGTTCAAATGGCTCTGAGCACTACGGGACTTAACATCGGAGGTCACCAGTCCCCTAGAACTACTTAAACCTAACTAACCTAAGGACATCACACACATCCATGCCCGAGGCAGGATTCGATCCTACGACCGTAGCAGTCACGCGGCTCCGGACTGAAGCGCCTAGAACCGCTCGGCCACCGCGGCCGGCTCGATGCTATCAGTACTTCTGAAAATCTCTATCGCTGATTAAACCTGTAAGTCCAAACAATAACCTGATAAAAACTGTTGCAATCAATAACATACTTTTGGATTAGAGGCCGCATTATCAATTACAAAATTCCGACGTTTCGGCGACTGTTGCAAGAGATCTTCCTCAGGGTGTACAGCAGTTAGCAGCACGCCCTGAGGAAGACTTTTTGCAACTGTCGCCTAAACGACGGAATTTTATAGTTGATATTGCGACCTCAAAACCAGAAGAATTTTATTGACTATGGCAACGGATGCGGAAGTCTATGTTTGCAAAAAGCATTACGTTTCTGATGGGCCACCTGGCTGTAAGACACACTAGTTCTCTTAATAATTATTTCCCCACAACGTAGGATGTAGTGTATTACAGACACAGCAAAACAACAGTGCCACCTCCAACATTGTGAAATGATATCGCAGGACAACACAGAAAATGTGTCAGTATAGCTGCATGTGAGTTCTCATGTTAAACCTGTGTGATTATGAACTGTTACAATTAGACGTACCAACAACGATAAGGAATTAGTAACAATCTAAACCTACACAATATTTAGTAGCATGACTGATGAAGATATATCTCAGTCTAACCATATCAGCTGTTACAATTACACCGCTGCTATTGCAATGCAGTGATATGTAGGTGCAGCGAAATAGTAAAAATAATTATCAATAGAATCTCTACAACGCAATTTGGAGCCATTCCATTACCACATTCTAACATGTCGCAGCAAGCCACAATTTCCTAATAATAAATACTCATAATACTACCATGACAGCTTACAGAACCTTGTTGGTGTGGTTCTACACTCCTGGAAATTGAAATAAGAACACCGTGAATTCATTGTCCCAGGAAGGGGAAACTTTAGATGCTGGATGTAGTCCTGTGGAACGGCTTGCCATGCCATTTCCATCTGGCGCCTCAGTTGGACCAGCGTCCATGCTGGACGTGCAGACCGCGTGAGACGACGCTTCATCCAGTCCCAAACATGCTCAATGGGGGACAGATCCGGAGATCTTGCTGGCCAGGGTAGTTGACTTACACCTTCTAGAGCACGTTGGGTGGCACGGGATACATGCGGACGTGCATTGTCCTGTTGGAACAGCAAGTTCCCTTGCTGGTCTAGGAATGGTAGAACGATGGGTTCGATGACGGTTTGGATGTAGCGTGCACTATTCAGTGTCCCCTCGACGATCACCAGACGTGTACGGCCAGTGTAGGAGATCGTTCCCCACACCATGATGCCGGGTGTTGGCCCTGTGTGCCTGGGTCGTATGCAGTCCTAATTGTGGTGCTCATCTGCACGGCGCCAAACACGCATACGACTATCATTGGCACCACGTCAGAAGTGACTCTCATCGCTGAAGACGACACGTCTCCATTCGTCCCTCCATTCACGCCTGTCGCGGCACCACTGGAGGCGAGCTGTACGATGTTGGGGCGTGAGCGGAAGACGGCCTAACGGTGTGCGGGACCATAGCCCAGCTTCATGGAGACGGTTGCGAATGGTCCTCGCCGATACCCCAGGAGCAACACTGTCCCTAATTTGCTGGGAAGTGGCGGTGCGGTCCCCTACGGCAGTGCGTAGGATCCTACGGTCTTGGCGTGCATCCGTGCGTCGCTGCGGTCCGGTCCCAGGTCGACGGGTTCGTGCACCTTCCACCGACCACTGGCGACAACATTATATGTAGTCATATATGAAGTGGAACAAACTCTTCAGGGAAAATATTAGTAGTGGGTTCAAGACCCCTACGCATTTAAAGACAGCCAATAGCAGGCACCTTTGATTTTAGTGCGCGCATGCGCATAATCCGCCGTGTTGCTCGGCACATATCCGCGTGCCACAGTCAGTTCCAACGTAGCGTCCGTGGCTAACCGACCGCTTTCCACAAAGGGGGCGCCGGGGCTGTTCCTCAGCTAAGTAAAGTAGCTTGACATGCTACCGCGGTGCTTTAGCTTTTTATGTTTGACCGTGCCTTATTGTGGCATGTATTATTTTATTTTATGCTTCTGAAGAAGGCTAGATTACTCTAGCTGAAACCTGGGTAAAGACCAATAACTTTTGGCAGCTTAGGCGGACTTTTGACATATTAATGCAATGATTTTCAAACACTCATGCTAGTACGTAAGTACCCTCACTTTTGTGGCATTTTTCTTGGTTTCATCGCATTTTCCTTCAATTTTCCCAATTTACCAATTTATTTCCGTAATTTCAACGCATTTTGTCTCAATTTCTATGGCTTGCAGTGCATAACTGCGTGTGGAACAAAGTGCGCGGGTGATCTGCAAGACTTAAACTAACAGTAAAGCGACAATACGTGCAATCAGTTGTCAATCAATCCTATGTGGGAATGGAATAATTTTCATACACCCAGCCGAAAATGTAAGTAGCATAATTTTTGCGATATTTTCCTCATTTTGCGTGTATGTCACCAATTTCGCAGTTTTGCCAGGTTTTCCATAACTTCAAAGCATTTCCCCTATTACTTGAGTTCCAAACCGCAGCCCTCAATGACTTGTCACATCACCAAACGCCGGCCGCGGTGGCCGTGCGGTTCTGGCGCTGCAGTCCGGAACCGCGGGACTGCTACGGTCGCAGGTTCGAATCCTGCCTAGGGCATGGCTGTGTGTGATGTCCTTAGGTTAGTTAGGTTTAAGTAGTTCTAAGTTCTAGGGGACTTACGACCTAAGATGTTGAGTCCCATAGTAATCAGAGCCATTTGACCCATTTTTTGATCCATCACCAAACGTCTCATAGCATCGATCCCATGGTGCACCCATCCAATGACATTGCAGCATGATTGTCATCTTCTGTATGGCTGCTAATCCACCGCTCCATTACTAAGGTTTGTGTGACATGACGAGTAGTATGCCTCATGCAAATCATAAAGAAGCGTATACACTGCAAAATCAGACACTACTGCAAACGTTCTTCTACTTGCCGACCAGTAGCCACGACTTCAGTGGCTTCTTTGGAAGGATCTTGCACAGGAATGTCATTCGGGACAACCAGAAATGTTGGCCTTGTTGTGTGTCCTGACCCTAAAATCTTTGACACTGTCAACCCTACTACAACGCTCTATGGTGTACAGAGCATAAGCGCAAGTGGGGGAGCTCTTTGTATGACAACAATAATGGTCCAAAGTTAGATAGCACTTCTCATGCATCGGGGGATATTTCGGTTTCATCTTGAGACTATGTTTCTATAGTGGACTCTCCTTCCATTAACAAGATGTGTACTACATGTATCAACAGTCTACTCAAAATGGAGGACGCACAGTTGTATTGATTTCAGGTAATACTCCACAGTTAGCCCAGTGTCCATTGCTGTTTGCATCAAATGCTATTAGTCACCTCACTGTAATGAGATTTCCACATATACGATGAGTATAACCGTATGTAAATCCTGCTTGCACATCTGCAATTCCGTTTTTCTTTCCAGTTACAGTTGACTTCGCCATACACTCGCTTCTGATTTCATGACGTCGATGTTGTGTAGCACCACTTTTCTTTTTCGTACACACAGCACATTAACTGTCCTTAGAAGAGTCATTCCCCCAATTGGGAAGAGTTTCACTTTCTTTGATACATTGGTTCTTCCTTAATACTTGTGTGTCAAAAACACTGTTTGAAAGAACCATCTCTAATTCGATAATATCTATAATCTATGGTATGATGGAGAACAATGTCCTGGAATGGAGGAAATACTTTTCGCCTGCTTCAATATAACACTTCTGTGTATTTCTTATATCGTCCTAGTTCGAGCTAGTGTTACGAGTACTCACATAGTTCACTGATAGATAAACATAACTGGATGCAGACAGAATATAACTCTTTTCTCGGTCTTGGATGTCTGGGAGTTTTACGTTGCACCAAAACGATCTCAAACAACGTCAAAATTTCAATCAAAACTGTTTCCAACTACAACATCCATCATCACAACTTTTAACTCCTTCGCCATTACAAGAACCTGCTATACGGATTTGGCTTTCCTCCAGTACAGCTGACAAAACTTTATATACGTATTTGATGCGTCTGTGGAAAATTTGATCACATCCCTATAGGTGCAGTACATTAGGTAAAATCCCAAGCAGTTTTCGTGTGAACTGGCGCGTTTCCACTTTAATCTAAGAATAATTACAGATATCCAGTTAGAACATCTCCTAGCAGAGTTTTATTGATTTTGTGATATTATTACATTTGTCGATGTATATCAATATTACATACTCTTATTGCTAATCGGAGCCGGCTGGTGTGGCCGATCGGTTCTACACGCTTCAGTCTGGAACCGCGTGGCCGCTACGTGCAGCTTACCTCGGGCAAGGCTGTGTGTGATGTCCTTAGGTTAGTTAGGTAACTAAGTTCTAAGGGACTGATGACCTCAGATGTCAAATCCCATAGTGCTCAGAGCCATTTGAACCATTTTTGATTACCGGATGCCGCTTGCTGTGTCTTTTTATACCCCGCAGTCCCCATCTAGTCTTGTTTATCGCAAAGACACACATGCACATAAATGGATTACTGCATTTATGTAGAGTGTTAGCATTATTCTGTTGTAATCACACACACTGCATAGCTTAGTTTCGCTATTTTGCGTGTTGTATCCCAAACTGGGGATTTACTCTCTCCCTCGACCCACTGACGCCTGAGGTGTCATTGTCATCATTTACCTAAAGTAAAAAGGTGTACACTTCGGAGAATACCTCAGACTATGTGTATGTTTGATCCATACTAAATCTTATCCACAAACCAGTATGCAGATGTATCCACTCAAAGAATTCCCCAGGAGTATATGTGGGTGGATCTACATTGATAAATATTTCCGAATGTGTATTGTTGGGGGTTCCATCTTTTTCGTAATCTCTCGGATCATGTGAGGGATGGATCAATAACAAACGTTATCCAAGAATTATCGAACAGATTGATACACCCCAACCCTTACACCACAGAATATGCATCTCATAAATTATTTTCAAATGCATATTCATGGCGGATCCACTTTAGGCTGTATCTCAGTATTCACCAACCGTCGCCCCCACCGCCGCCGCTGCCGCCCCGCCGAGGGCCACAACGAAGATGCCTCAGGTCAGCTGAGTAAGGGGGAGAGGATGTGAGATATCCCAGCTTGGGATCCAACACAAGAAACTGTACTGTGCTATGTCTGCGTTTACAACACAATAAAGTCAGCACTCTATCTCACAGCAGTAATCCATGTATGTGCCCAATCCATTTATGTGGGTGTGTGTTTTGGCGATAGTGTGTAGACCCCATGACAGGGGCGGGGAGGAGCTAATTATCGCAGCTAGATGGTATAAACAGAAATATCATTCTTCTTCCACCAGGCATTAAATGTATATAGATCTGTATTAGTATAGATAATGTGGTAAAACGTCGGAAACTCGTTAAAACTCTGTTACATTTTCTTCAACAAAATGGCTCTGAGCACTATGGTACTTAACTTCTAAGATCATCAGTCCCCTAGAACTCAGAACTAATTAAACCTAACTAACCTAAGGATATCACACGCATCCATGCCCGAGGCAGGATTCGAACCTGTGATCGTAGCGGTCGCGCGGTTCCAGACTGTAGCGCATAGAACTGCTCGGCCACTTCTGCCGGCAACATTTTCTTGCTGGGTGTTTGTATTTATACTTAGAGTGTAATGGAAAACGCCAATTCACAGAATAACTGCTTGGGATTTTATCTGTCACCCTGCCTGAATGGGAATGTGATAGAAGAAATTTCAATAGGAGTATTGAAGGAATGTACTGAGGAAAGTAAAGGAAGTATTGCAAGCAAGGGCGTCCTGTAATAGTTGAACAGCTTGGAGCTGCAATGGTTGATGTTGTAATTTCCGAAATACTTTTCTATAGTCTTAATTTATTTTGACAGACACTATGATGTGGTATGGGAGTGTTTTGAATCAGTGTGAAACTCCCAGACACTGAAGAAGGAGTAAATCTGATATATAATACTCTGTCGGCATTCAGTTTCGATTATCCACCAGTAAACAATGTGAGTACTCGTAACACAATACCGGACTAGCCCGATATAGGTATTACACAGAACTGCAATATTAAAGCAGGCGAAAAATATTACCCCCAATGCAGGACAGTATTCACCATCATATCATCGATGATTGATATTATCGAATTCGAATGGTTCTCACAAAAAATGTTTTTTACACAAGCATTAAGCAGAAGAACCAATGTATCAAACAGAGTGAAACTATTCTTTGTTGGGGAAATAACTCCTCTAAGAACAGTTAATCTGCTGGGTGTACAAAATAAAATTTGAGCTACACGACATCGACGCCATGAAATGAAAAGCGAGTGTGTGGCGAAGACAGCTGTAACTGGAAAGAGAACAGGCAATTGCAGATATGCAATCAGTATTTACATATTGTTTTAAGCGTAATATATGTGGAAATCTCATTACGATGAGGGGATTTGATGTAAATGGCAATGGAAACTGGGCTAATGTTGGAGTACTAGCTGAAATCAATGCAGCTGTGCGTTCTGCATTGAGACTGGACTGATGATGCATGTAAGTCTTAATAGTGGAAGGAGAGTTCATAATAGAGACGTGGTCTCAAGATGGAAGTGAAATATTCCCCGATGCATGAGCAGTTCTACTTAATTTTGTACCATTACTGTTTTCATACAAAGAGCTCCCCCACTGGCGGTTATGCACTGCAAACCATAGAAATGGAAGCACTCTGAAAGACACATAGCGTTGTAGTAAAGTTGACTATGTCCAAAGGTTTTGCGGTCAGGACACTCAACAAGGCCAACATTTCTTGCTTTAATGTGTGACGTTTCACTGCAGGATCCTTCCAGGACAGCCATTGCAATTGTCGCTACGGGTATATAAGCAGATGCACGTTTGAGATGGGGTCTGACTTTCCAGTATACACTGAAGTACCAAAGTACCAAAGGCGTACCAACTAAGTACAGAGATAAGTAAATAGGCAGAATACGGCATTACAGTCAGCAACGCCTATATAAGACGACAAGCGTCTGGAGCAGTTGTTAGATCCATTACTGCTGCTAAAATGGCAAGTTATCAAGATTTAACTTAATTTGAACGTAGTATTCTTTCGGGGCAATATCGGTGGGACGCAGCATCTCAGAAGTAGCGATGAAGTGGCGATTTTCCCATACGACCATTTCACGACTGTACCGTGAATATCGGGAATCCGGTAATACATCAAATTTTCGACATCGATGAGGCCGGAAAAAGGTCCAGAAAGAATGGAACCAACGGTGACTAAGGAGAATCGATCGACGTGACATAAGTGCAACCCTTCCGGAAAAAGTAGCCTATTTCAGTGCTGGGCAATCAACAAGTTTCAGCAAGCGAACCATTCAACGAAACATCTTTCATATCGGCTTTCGGAGCTGAAGGCCCACTCGTGCAGCCTTGATAAATGCACGACACAAAGCTTTACCCCTCGCCTGGGCCCATCAACACCGTCATTGGACTGTTCATGCCCGGAAACGTTTTGCGTGGTCGGACTAATCTAGTTTGAAATGGTGCACGGATATTGAGACAACCTTATGAATCCATGGCCCATGCATGTCAGAGGAGCGCATGTCAGGAGGGGACTGTTCCAGTTGGTGGAGGCTCTGTAATGGTGTGGGGCATGTGCAGTTGGAGTGATATGGGGCCTCTGATACGTCTAGACACGGCTCTGACGGGTAAGCATCCCGTCTGGTCTCCTGCCCGTCGAGAATTGCTACAAAGTGGCTCCAGGAACACTCTTTTGAGTTTAAACTCTTCCAATGGCCCTCAAACTCCCCACACATGAACATCGTTGAGCATATCTGGAATGCTTTGCAGCTTGCTGTTCAGACTATATCTCGACATCCTCGTAATATTACAGATTTATCTACAGCCCTATAGGATTCACGGTGTTCGTTCTCTCCAGCATTACTTCAGACATTAGTCGAGTCCGTGCCATGCCATGATGTGGCACTTCTGTGTGCTCACTGGGTCCCTACACGATATTAGGCAGTTTTTTTTTGGTTCTTCAGAGTATATGCGTCTTAAAGATTTACATGAGGGATATTGTTCATTACTTACTTCAGTCAATGTTATATACGCATTAGTAGCTAAATGTCCGGGGGGGGGGGGGGGGTGAATTAGCAATTATAGAGAAGCTGAGAACCATGCTGCAATGTGAATGCATCACAGTGTCGATGAGATGAAACCTTTTGTTGATATGACAAGTAGTCCAGAACAGTGGTTTGGAATTCGAGTACTTGAGGTAAAATGGATGGTAAATATGGAAAACCTTGTGAAATTGCTAAAATGAATGGAATATACATAAATATGAGGAAAATGTAAGAAAAATGAGGGTACTTCCTTGTTCGCCTAGGTGTACGAAAATCATTCCATTCCTGCACCAGTGTGATTAACAACTGATGTTTACTCGTGTGCTCTATGGATTTCATTCCTGTAGAATTTGCCATGTTCCACATTTTATTTTGCATTTATGTCATGAAAACGAGAGACGCAATTCCCAATGGCTTGCAGGACATTGGACCAGGACGCTGCTGACAGAATTTTGGAGGCTGTTCAAAGACTTTTCTGAATATTTGGTATGCAGGAATTGTGGCTTCTTGTGGTTTGTTACAGAGTGGTAATTGGGTGGTTTCGTCTCTTGTTACAAGGATTCCACTGAAACTTACTTTTACTCCCTCCTAGCTCGCACATATCGCCCCAAATTTAAATGACACTGCACATAAACCGGTGTGGTTAGACAGAGACCGATCTTTGTGAACTATACAACTAAACATTGAGTGAAGCTACATGGCAGTTAATTGCACAGTTTTGTGTGTTGCTGTAATGCTAATGATTCATATTCAGGCAGGTTTGACATAAATTTCAGTTACTCACATACTACTATACTGACAGTTGTTCTGTGTTGTCCTGTCACTGGATACAGCGAGTTAAATTGACCAGCTAATCAGACGCGACATGATGCTTAGTGTTGCGTGGTGCACGTTGCAGCCGGTGGACTTGGGCGTCAGCAGAATGAATGAGCATTTCCAGATTAAGGTGTGGGCCACCGCTGAGCTTCCCCCAATCATCTACATCTACATCTACATCTACATCAACATGACTACTCTGCAATTCACATTTAAGTGCTTGGCAGAGGGTTCATCGAACCACAATCATACTATCTCTCTACTATTCCACTCCCGAACAGCGAGCGGGAAAAACGAACACCTAAACCTTTCTGTTCGAGCTCTGATTTCTCTTATTTTATTTTGATGATCATTCCTACCTATGTAGGTTGGGCTCAACAAAATATTGTCGCATTCGGAAGAGAAAGTTGGTGACTGAAATTTCGTAAAAAGCTCTCGCCGCGACGAAAAACGTCTATGCTGTAATGACTTCCATCCCAACTCGTGTATCATATCTGCCACACTCTCTCCCCTATAACGCGATAATACAAAACGAGCTGCCCTTCTTTGCACCCTCTCGATGTCCTCCGTCAATCCCACCTGGTAAGGATCCCACACCGCGCAGCAATATTCTAACAGAGGACGAACGAGTGTAGTGTAAGCTGTCTCTTTAGTGGACTTGTTGCATCTTTTAAGTGTCCTGCCAATGAAACGCAACCTTTGGCTCGCCTTCCCGACAATATTATCTATGTGGTCCTTCCAACTGAAGTTGTTCGTAATTTTAACACCCAGGTACTTAGTTGAATTGACAGCCTTGAGAATTGTACTATTTATCGAGTAATCGAATTCCAACGGATTTCTTTTGGAACTCATGTGGATCATCTCACACTTTTCGTTATTTAGCGTCAACTGCCACCTGACACACCATACAGCAATCTTTTCTAAATCGCTTTGCAGCTGATACTGGTCTTCGGATGACCTTACTAGACGGTAAATTACAGCATCATCTGCGAACAACCTAAGAGAACTGCTCAGATTGTCACCCAGGTCATTTATATAGATCAGGAACAGTAGAGGTCCCAGGACGCTTCCCTGGGGAACACCTGATATCACTTCAGTTTTACTCGATGATTTGCCGTCTATTACTACGAACTGCGACCTTCCTGACAGGAAATCACGAATCCAGTCGCACAACTGAGACGATACCCCATAGCTCCGCAGCTTGATTAGAAGTCGCTTGTGAATCAATCAAGTATTTTGTGAGGTTCCTGTTGATCTACTTAAACCTCTTTACTAATTATTTTACTTAAACTACTGAGTGAAACTGAATGCAAGTGAACCTACTTTCTCCTTACTTATTCTTATCATGTCAACACTTACGCACAATATAACAGCGCAACCTAAATTGCACAAAAAAGGATAACCTGACTTCAAATAAATAATTCAAAAGAATGGCCCTGACCAGAAAAAAGTCTTAACAATAACCTATACATTTCATTAAGCACTTACCTCACAAAAAACTTCATTATGCGAACTACTGCAATAGAAGGAGTGTCAGTACTGCCAGCTAAATAAAAGAATCTAACTACTAAAGCCACTAACTACTAATAGGCATGTGGTTAGCAAAGGAAAAAATTTGTTGCAAACCAAATAATGTATTTTTTTACCTTAATAGAGTGTCATTCAGTTCAGATACGAACATAAATCGTCATTGACATCTAGTACAAAGCTATATAATTATGAATAATATTCAGTCTCCAGGTCGAACATGTGCAGATCATTAACCTACGCTAACACTTCAGACCTCTACCCTCCATCAGTGCTAACTTCTCGCATGTAACATCCATCACTGCTGGCCGTTCACCTCCAACTGCCCAACAGTACTTCCATCACCGCTGGCGACTAGCTTCCAACTGTCCAACACTACTGGCGATTAACTTCCAACAACGAGTCCAAGAAGCCACGGAGCCTCTTACGAAGAAAGCGTAGTCAGAGGTCCAATGCAAAGCGCTTCTCAGCGCTGCAAACACAGAATGTGTGTATGACCTTTCCAGTTCCAACATGCCCAACTGCAAATCTGATCGATTTACAAAGTGCTCTGTCCATTAATTAAATGTTCAGTTTCATGTTCAAATGTGTGTGAAATCTTATGGGACTTAACTGCTAAAGTCAGTCCCTAGGCTTACACACTACTTAAACTAAACTACCCTAAGGACAAACACACACACCCGTGCCCGAAGGAGGACTCGACCCTCCACCGCGACCAGCTGCAGAGTCCATGACTGCAGCGCCCTGACCGCTCGGCTAATCCCGCGGAGCTTCAGTTTCATAACTAAAATCATTCTAAGGTAGTGACAGGGGTTCTTGAGGTACTTCAAATGACATGCACATATTTGCATGACAGTAGCATGGAAGAAATTGTTGTCGGTTCATGGAGTTAGAGAAGCATGACATGCAACTTTGCATGTCATACACCACTGCTATGGATCTGTCGATTTCCTCATTTTCATCTGTCCCCGTTGACGTATGTCAACGCCTGTAGGCAGCTAAGGGTGTTAATTTCATTGTCATTCCTCATTATATGTTGTTGTTTCATGCATTTTCCGTTCCTTTGATAATTTTATAGGACTGATAAAAGCAGAGAATAATTTCTGAACTGTAATCGGATGTGAAAATTAGGTGTTAAACACTTTAAGAAAACTATGTAGATCATGTATAACAAAGAATCTGTGTTCTCCTTCTTGGCTGCCGGCAGTAGAAGTTTTATCTTCTTAGGGTCACTCACCTTAGTGTGTGTGATACAAAATTTGCGGAGTGAATTTACGCATAATTCAGGTGCTCTAAATCTATTTCTGGCACTGATCTATGAATAGTGTGCGTTGCATATGACTAATTTATCAGAAAACGATATAACTCTTACATTACAGCGTGTTTAACAGCAAAATTATGTAATATTAGGTCTGCCTGTTTATGTTCTATGGTCACTTATCTCTTTCCATTATCTTTTTAGTATCCTGTGCGGCTGGTCCCGGTGGAAGTTCGAGTCCTCCCTCGGCCATCGGTGTGTGTGTTTGTCCTTAGGATAATTTAGGTTAAGTAGTGTGTAAGCTTAGGGACTGATGACCTTAGCAGTTAAGTCCCATAATATTTCACACACAATTGAACATTTTTTTTTTTTTTTTGGCATCGAACACTACTCCAGAATTTATAGCACAAGCAATTTACGTAAAATGGCTTAAACTCCTTCCGTCTGGAGCTCTGCCATGCATTAATCACACTTTTCGTCCTCCTCTTCTTCTTCTTCTTCTTCTTCTTGTTAACCATCTGTTGTATGACCAGAACTCTCTCAAATGGTTCAAGCTAATATCTACTATACAGCATAATGAGTGTTAGCCTTCTCAATAAGCACACACCTAGAGCGATCGTCTGTACTTGAATAGGTGCCCTGCGTAACATTGTCTTCGCACCATAGCAGTTCCAACATTTGAGTAAGAATAACGGTCTGCATCTGTAGTGGTCGCCTGTTGTGCAAGTTTGGAACACGCATTACCATCATTACGGAAAAAAATATGGAAGTGTATTGATAATGTGGAACTCATATCAGTCTGTCCCATCACAGGATGTCGAATGCAGTCGGTAAAATGCCCTCCTACTTCCAGTCAGTTCCTAATAACATCACAGACACTGTTGCAGGGACGGTTGGCGAAATAGTGTCAGTTACCAGAATAATGAGGAGAGAGATAGATATATATAAATATCAGCTTGCTGTAAAATGGAAAATGACAGGGCTTTGTTTGTGAAATGCATAAAAGACACTGTAAGACACTGTCCTGTATTGATATGTCCAAAAATGTCCAAATGTGTATGAATACATAAGGGACCAAACTGCTGAGGTCATCGGTCCCTAGACTTACTCACTACTTAAACTAACTTAAACCAATTTATGCTAAGAACAAAACACACACCCATGCCCGAGCGGGGACTCGTACTTCCGGCGGGAGTGGCCGCTCAATCCGTGACATGGCGGCTTAAACCGCGCGGCCACTCCACGCGGCTGATATTTCACAACTACTTGTTTATGAGACTACCGCAGACGCTAAATTTGAATGTGAGGATCACTCTCAAACTATACTAATTTGTCCATCAAACTGAAGGAAGTTGGTTTTATCTGTTCTCGTGAAACAATAAGTGCTTTATTATCATTGCGACTGTAGGTCTTAATAGCTGGTTAGTGGTGTAAGATATGACTGGTTAACTGAAAGTGTCTGTTATACATGTTATAGCATAAATGTTACAGAGCTTAAAGATTCAACTGAACCAATTCTCACTTTTACTCAGAAGGATATTTTGAAATATCAAGAACATTCTGTAGTGATCGGTTGTTTTCACAACAAATTAGTGGAAGTTTTCGATTCATTTAGGATATTTATCGTTTTTACATACAGTAGACATGTCTTCTAGGTTAATACATGCATGGCGCGGCAGCGGCAAGTTCAGCTGGAGGCGGTGGAGCCTGAAAACAGCTGTAGAGTTACAACCTCGAAAGTGGTGTGGTTGGGGGTTGGTATTGTGTGTAGGGCATAAAGCAAAAGCTGTGTTCCTAGCTATGTTATGAACAATAGAGGTTTTCTTTGCAGTAAAAGATTGTTGTTTAATCAGCATAAAGTTTGTTGCCGTATTGTGTTGGAGAGAACCTTGTGAGAAAAAAAATGGCTCGGAGCACTATAGAACTTAACATCTATGGTCATCAGACCCCTAGGACTTAGAACTACTTGAAGCTAACTAACTTAAGGACATCACACAACACCCAGTCATCATGAGGCAGAGAAAATCTAAGTTATAGGGGACTGATGACCTCCGAAGTTAAGTCCCATAGTGCTCAGAGCCATTTGAACCATTTTGAATTTAGAATGTCTTCTGTGAAGACCGTCGGTTGGGACTTACACACCAAGGTGAGCCCTGTGAGCCAACCAATGGAAGGACGAGCAGATGTTGTGTGCAGGCCACCCTCATTATGAGTCTTTGCTCTACAAGCACAGACCTATCAGACAACCACCACAGCTGTGGGATTAGTCATTGGAAAAAAGGAGACTGCCTGTACGACTTTTTCCTACCTGTTTCGAGTGGTATTGTTGACTGTGGCATACAACAAGGAGAACATACACTCACATATCTGCAATCGGAAAAAAGTCAGTGCGGAAGGCGGCGGAATGTGGGGACGTTAGTGCTGTGATGTGAACGAATCTATATGCCAGTCCAGTAGGATAACATCCTCAAACCTCAAAAGCAAATAAAGTAAATAAAGTTAAAATTTACCTAACATACTTCCACTCTAGCATTTCACCACACACTGACTCTTTTTCCTACCAGTTTACAAGTGGGGCAGGGGAGGATTTTAGGGGTTGAAGGAAGGAGGCAATGCCTTGGTCTACAAGTCTGAATAGCAGTGTTACAACAGGAAGTGGCCACTTGAGAGAGAGCAAAGAAGGTATCCCAAACTGTGGCTGCAAAACCGGTCTTCCACGCACTCTTGTCGGGACAAGTCCCAGTGTGGCACACAAGGCGCCATCTGGGTGGTTGAATAGCCAGCTACCTAGTACACTGTTTGACCAGCAACGGAAGTGGACTTTGCATTACGTGTACTGGATAAGTGGGATCTACCCATTGATAATTAACTGCTGTTTTTTCACGATACGACAATTTAAGAGTGGTGAGCGTTTTCTTTTTTTCATGACTGCGGTATTGTATATGTAGACCAGTTTATGGTTTTGTGTCGCTATTCTTTTCTGTATATTATCATGCCAGTATAGAAAAGGTTCCTATACCTGAAGCAAACCGCGTGTTATTGGAGCACATCCTTTCTCCATCTTTGGATGTTTTGGTATGAGTGGTTCGAAGCTTTTCACACTATGCGGTTATGGTTAGACTACTCAGAAAGCGTTTTCCTATGCGAACACGAGTTTGTGGTTATGTTTCAGTAACCAATTTTTGAATGTTTTTATAAGTGTGGACCACTGTTTTTTCATGAAAACGTTTTCCTGTCATTCCTCAAATTTCAAGCAGTGAGTTTATTTGAATTTCTGACAGCAGAACTGTAGGTAAATGTCAGTTTGGTGCTCCTGCTGCAATAAAGAAAATTCTTGCAGTAGCTCTTGAAGGTCATTTCGAACTTTTCTTGGCCAGTGACTTTGGCTCATATACCAAGGCGAGTATGCTCGATTCATTCAGTTTGTAGTAGTGGAATCGGATGTAGCTTTCTCCTTCACTGTGGATTAACAGCCATATCAAAAGATATGAACAGCTACATGACATTCAATAGTCCCTACGTGTTTGCAAAATGCATCTTGAACTGTCCCACAGTACAAACCTTTTTTTTTTTTGAAAAGTATTCCCCATACACTCATCCATTAGCACCTACTTCCATTTCCTGTGTAGGAATCTACAGCGCAGTCCTCAACCGTTTAGTTACACGTAATACACTTATTAAACTCCTCTCCATTCAACACCAACATGGTGATTTCCCTATATCGTTTCAGGCAAATGCCGGGATGGTTCCTTTGAAAGGGCACGGCCGATTTCCTTCCCAATCCTTCCCTAACCCAAGCTTGCGCTCCGTCTCTAATGACCTCGTTGTCGACGGGACGTTAAACACTAACCACCACCACCACCAACACCAACATGTCGTCTATTTATGACTCTCCGTAGCCCATATTAGGCAAACTATAAGTTATTGAATATTTTTCAACTATATTGAGCAATTATATTTGTCATATGTAAAAGAAACTCTACTGAAAGCCCAGGAATAATGCGATTAGAAAGAAAAACTATTGCCACGTGGGATTAGCCGAGCTGTCTGAGGCTCTGCGGTCATGGACTGTGTGGCTGGTCCCGGCAGAGGTTTGAGTCCTCCCTCGGGCATGGGTGTGTGTGTTTGTCCTTAGGATAATTTAGATTAAGTAGTGTGTAAGCTTAGAGACTGATGACCTTAACAGTTAAGTCCCATAAGACTTCACACATATCTGAACATTTGAAGAACTATAATCTGAAACACTAGTACTATTATCTTTGTTGTTTTTGGTATTAGCGTGAAACCAAAAGTGTCACACTCTCTCTTGCTTGTTCTTGTTCGGATGGGACGCCATTGTGCGGCATCTATAGAATAACGTGTGTACATGTTTTATTATTTGAGCAGTGAGCTCCAATAGATGTGTAAAGTATTTCCGTTGTAAATTTTAACTGTTTGCTTGTTTTTAAGAGAGTCTCAGATGCCACACAGGCCGCAAGCTGAACATCGCTGGACGGCGATAACTGTCCGCGATTAAGCGGCACTTTCAAATTATTGTAATTATTTTCCCGTTCTTTCCACAGACGACACTGGAGATCAGCGATATTATTTCATTCATCCATGATCTGTAGGAAACTGACATTTTCAATGTACTTAATTATTTATTCAGACGATTTATGTTGTGTGCAGTAGTACACAAATTTGACCTGAACTAAGACGTAATTAAATCACACGTAGGTCCTTACGTATTGGAAATGGTGAAATACTTTCTTTGGATGTGTATACAGCCTATAATGATTAACTGTTTTTTAGCATGGATTCATCTAAGCAAATTCAATGACAATGGATTTCAGATCGATTTTTATGGAATATCGTCTCAGTAATGTGACTGGATTTGTGATTTCATGTCAGAGAGGTCACAGCTCTTAGTAACTGATAGAAAGTCATCGAGTAAAACCGAAGTGATTTCTGGCGTTATAGGCCCATTGCTGTTCCTTATCTGGATAAACGATTTGGAAGACAATATGAGCAGCCGTCTTAGGTTATTTGCAGATGACGCCGTCGTTTATCGGCTAATGAAGTCATGAGAAGACCAAATCAAATGGCAAAGCGATTTAGAAAAGATATCTGAATGGTGCGAAAATTGGCAGTTTACCCTAAATACCGAAACGTGTTAGGTCATCCACATGAATGCTAAGAGTAATTCGTTAAACTTCGGCTACACGATATATCAGTCTAATCTAAGAGCCATAAATTCAACTAAATACGTAGGTATTACAGTTAAGAACTACTTAAATAGGAAGGCACACATGGAAAATGTTGAAGGGAAGGCTCACCAAAGACTACGTTTTATTGGCAGGAGACTTAGAAAATATAACAGATATACCAACGAGACTGCATACACCTCGGTTGTTCGTCCTCTTTTAGAATACTGCTGCGCGGTGTGGGATCCTCACCAGATAGGACTGACGGAAAAAGTTGAAAGAAGGGTAACACGTTTTGTACTATTGCGAAATATGGGAGAGGGTCTCACAAAAATGATATAGGATTTGGGCTGGACATCATTAAAAGAAAGGCGTTTTTCACTGCGACAGAATCATCTCACAAAATTCCAATCACCAACTTTCTCCTCCGAATGCGAAGATATTTTTTGACACCGACCTACATAGGGAGAAACGATCACCACGATAAAAAAGGGAAATCAGAGCTCCCGCGGAAATATATAGGTGTTCGTTCTTTCCTCGAGCCATACAAGATTGGCATCATAGAGAATTGTGAAGGTGGTTCGATGAACCCTCTGCCAGGCACTTAAATGTGATTTCCTGAGTATCCATGTAGATGTAGATGTAGATGTAGATGAAGGTGTAGATAAGAGATATAGTTTTTGGAAAGAGATGAAAAGTTAAAACTAGAATTAGAAGAACGTGATCGATTACAAGCGGAGAGCAAAAGGTAACTGTTATCACAGTTAGCTGAGCGAGAACAAACTAATGAAAACATGCTATCAGATTAGCTTGAGAAAATTTCCTCAGAGGCAATTGAATTTATATCAGGGGGTGCCCGAATTAGTCACAAAGTTAGCTTTGGAGGTATAGCCTATACAGACAACATAAACGACTTTGAAGGAGGAGGTAGATTCAATGACGACTCGCATGGAGCATCTTGAGGTTTCATAGCGAGAGTGTATTGAAAATAATTTAGGCAATCACGCTGACAAAACGGAGAAAGAATTCCCGGAATTTATGGAATTAAAAGAACAAACAACAGCACAACAGGCAGACAAAACACTGCGAACTAACGTGTGTCTGGGGGCGTTGATATTGTTAACAATCGAGTAACGGAAACGCTGCAAAAAGAAGTCGCACAGCTGACAGATATGTTACACGCAGAGCTGCCCCGCTGACAGCGCGAAGTGACAGAGCGTATTGCCAACTTAGAACGCGAGGCGTTCAGCTGTCATAACATTAGAGAAAGTATCACGCCTACTCGTAAAGTGTATTGTAACGCCCCGAGTATGGTTACTAATCATGATCAACCACGACTAGTGGCCGGAACAGCCACAATCCAAACAGTGTATCGATAATGCTATTTAGCATTCGGAGGCCTGCGGTACTGTCACCGAACCTGAAGGTAGAGGAAAGCCTACATAAACATAGGCAACACCTAATTTTTAACAACGAAAAGGAGTCGGTTCACCCTGTCATATTCATTAAAAGTGTTAGGAATATCCTGCCCAGAATGTGGACAGAGAAACAAAAAGTTCAGTTTCTTGTGTCTCATATACAGGGAGATGCTGGACTCTGGGCAAAGGAGGCAATGGATAGGTGTAACAATACTGAGCAATTTGAAAAGGCTCTCTTAGGCAAGTATTGGTCAACGAGTATTCAGGAGAGACTAATAAATGAAGTATATTGTCCAGAAATTTATAATCCCCGACGCGGTAGTCTAAGGAAATACACTCCTGGAAATTGAAATAAGAACACCGTGAATTCATTGTCCCAGGAAGGGGAAACTTTATTTACACATTCCTGGGGTCAGATACATCACATGATCACACTGACAGAACCACAGGCACATAGACACAGGCAACAGAGCATGCACAATGTCGGCACTAGTACAGTGTATATCCACCTTTCGCAGCAATGCAGGCTGCTATTCTCCCATGGAGACGATCCTAGAGATGCTGGATGTAGTCCTGTGGAACGGCTTGCCATGCCATTTCCACCTGGCGCCTCAGTTGGACCAGCGTTCGTGCTGGACGTGCAGACCGTGTGAAACGACGCTTCATCCAGTCCCAAACATGCTCAATGGGGGACAGATCCGGAGATCTTGCTGGCCAGGGTAGTTGACTTACACCTTCTAGAGCACGTTGGGTAACACGGGATACATGCGGACGTGCATTGTCCTGTTGGAACAGCAAGTTCCTTTGCCGGTCTAGGAATGGTAGAATGATGGGTTCGATGACGGTTTGGATGTACCGTGCACTATTCAGTGTCCCCTCGACGATCACCAGAGGTGTACGGCCAGTGTAGGAGACCGCTCCCCACACCATGATGCCTGGTGTTGGCCCTGTGTGCCACGGTCGTATGCAGTCCTGATTGTGGCGCTCACCTGCACGGCGCCAAACACGCATACGACCATCATTGGCACCAAGGCAAAAGCGACTCTCATCGCTGAAGACGACACGTCTCCATTCGTCCCTCCATTCACGCCTGTCGCGACACCACTGGAGGCGGGCTGCACGATGTTGGGGCGTGAGCGGAAGACGGCCTAACGGTGTGCGGGACCGTAGCCCAGCTTCATGGAGACGGTTGCGAATGGTCCTCGCCGATACCCCAGGAGCAACAGTGTCTCTAATTTGCTGGGAAGTGGCGGTGCGGTCCCCTACGGCACTGCGTAGGATCCTACGGTCTTGGCGTGCATCCGTGCGTCGCTGCGGTCCGGTCCCAGGTCGACGGGCACGTGCACATTCCGCCGACCACTGGCGACAACATCGATGTACTGTGGAGACCTCACGCCCCACGTGTTGAGCAATTCGGCGGTACGTCCACCCGGCCTCCCGCATGCCCACTATACGCCCTCGCTCAAATTCCGTCAACTGCACATACGGTTCACGTCCACGCTGTCGCGGCATGCTACCAGTGTTAGAGACTGCGATGGAGCTCCGTATGCCACGGCAAACTGGCTGACACTGATTGCGGCGGTGCACAAATGCTGCGCAGCTAGCGCCATTCGACGGCCAACACCGCGGTTCCTGGTGTGTCCGCTGTGCCGTGCGTGTGATCATTGATTGTACAGCCCTCTCGCAGTGTCCGGAGCAAGTATGGTGGGTCTGACACACCGGTGTCAATGTGTTCTTTTTTCCATTTCCAGGAGTGTATTTTGCGGAATACATTAGTGAGATATGATATTCAGATGAGGCAATGGATAGTAAATATGTCATCCGGCAGCTAAAGTTGCGGCTGCCTGGACATATCAAAGGTAAGTTAATTAATGTTGACTAGGAAGATTTAGACAAATACCTATCAGTATCAGACAAAATTTATTTGGCATTAGAAGAGATGAAAAGAGAAAAAAGTGATACAAATCATTAGCTTCTCCTAAAGAAATGGCAATAGAATTAACAAATAAGGCCACAACAATAACAGTGGTTAAGTTTATGACCAGCGAACCAGTAAACGAAGGCAAATGGATGGCGATGGTTATCCGCAAGTGAATAGAAAAAGAAAGTGCGATGACAGACCTAACACTGGATACCAAAGAATTCGAAGTGGCGAAGTAGCAACAGTAGCAACCGAAACCAGTGGCAGAGTAATTTCTTGCCACGGTGGAAACAAAACGTAAGTCTCCCACCGGGACCGAACAGTGAACAAAGAAATGAAAATTGCGGTGGAAACGTAAATCAACAACACTGGCCAACACAACAATCCAATGTTAGGATAGTGGAGATGTCAAACGGGAACCGTCCAGGTCCCTCCCAGGCAACAAACTAGTTTCGTCCGCAATAAGCTCCCTCTCGTTGGTCGGTGGGCGAAGTGGGGGCACACCACACAGACCCGAGAAAACGTTGGCTTGCTGCGGTGTAATGATGACATGGCAATGCAGTATGAATTACTAAACGAACCTGTTGTTGTTGTTGTCTTCAGTCCTGAGACTGGTTTCATGCAGCTCTCCATGCTACTCTATCCTGTGCAAGCTGCTTCATCTCCCAGTACTTACTGCAACCTACATCCTTCTGAATCTGCTTAGTGTACTCATCTCTCGGTCTCCCTCTACGATTTTTACCCTCCACGTTGCCCTCCAATGCCAAATTTGTGATCCCTTGATGCCTCAAAACATGTCCTACCAACCGATCCCTTCTTCTAGTCAAGTTGTGCCACAAACTTCTCTTCTCCCCAATCCTATTCAATACCTCCTCATTAGTTACGTGATCTATCCACCTTATCTTCAGTATTCTTCTGTAGCACCACATTTCGAAAGCTTCTATTCTCTTCTTGTCCAAACTAGTTATCGTCCATGTTTCACTTCCATACATGGCTACACTCCAAACAAATACTTTCAGAAACGACTTCCTGATACATAAATCTATATTCGATGTTAACAAATTTCTCTTCTTCAGAAACGCTTTCCTTGCCATTGCCAGTCTACATTTTATATCCTCTCTACTTCGACCATCATCAGTTATTTTACTTCCTAAATAGCAAAACTCCTTTACTACTTTAAGTGTCTCATTTCCTAATCTAATTCCCTCAGCATCACCCGATTTAATTTGACTACATTCCATTATCCTCGTTTTGCTTTTGTTAATGTTCATCTTATATCCTCCTTTCAAGACACTGTCCATTCCGTTCAACTGCTCTTCAAGTCCTTTGCCATCTCTGGCAGAATTACAATGTCATCGGCGAACCTCAAAGTTTTTACTTCGTCTCCATGAATTTTAATACCTACTCCAAATTTTTCTTTTGTTTCCTTTACTGCTTGCTCAATATACAGATTGAATAACCTTGGGGAGAGGCTACAACCCTGTCTCACTCCTTTCCCAACCACTGCTTCCCTTTCATGCCCCTCGACTCCTATGATTGCCATCTGGTTTCTGTACAAATTATAAATAGCCTTTCGCTCCCTGTATTTTACCCCTGCCACCTTTAGAATTTGAAAAAGAGTATTCCAGTCAACATTGTCAAAAGCTTTCTCTAAGTCTACAAATGCTAGAAACGTAGGTTTGCCTTTTCTTAATCTTTCTTCTAAGATAAGCCGTAAGGTCAGTATTGCCTCACGTGTTCCAACATTTCGACGGAATCCAAACTGATCCTCCCCGAGGTCTGCATCTACCAGTTTTTCCATTCGTCTGTAAAGAATTCGCGTTAGTATTTTGCAGCCGTGGCTTATTAAACTGATAGTTCGGTAATTTTCACATCTGTCAGCACCTGCTTTCTTTGGGATTGGAATTATTATATTCTTCTTGAAGTCTGAGGGTATTTCGCCTGTCTCATACATCTTGCTCACCAGCTGGTAGAGTTTTGTCATGACTGGCTCTCCCAAGGCCGTAAGTAGTTCTAATGGAGTGTTGTCTACTCCGGGGGCCTTGTTTCGACTCAGGTCTTTCAGTGCTCTGTCAAACTCTTCACGCAGTATCGTATCTCCCATTTCGTCTTCATCTA